>NC_084747.1:13250806-13328306 GCF_033978785.1 Entelurus aequoreus | reverse complement strand
AAATATGTTTGTTTTTTGAAATTTTCTTTTTTGTATTTTTAAAATTCAAATCAACCAGTCGTTTTTTGTTTTTCAATATCCTTTTATGAAAAGAAAATTGAAATACCAAAAACTAGGGCTGGGCGATATATGGAATATACTCGATATATCGCAGGTTTGTCTCTGTACGATATAGAAAATGACTATATCGTGATATTGGAGTATACGTTCTCACGCAGTTGCTTTTAGCTGCGGGCATTACACTACAGGCTCTTCTCACTCTTTCTTGTCTCTCCTTCTCACAGAGACTTAAAACAAGCGCACCTTCTTACATACGTCACATACGTATACGCCCTCGCGGAGCAGAGAGGTAGCAGCATGGGTAACGTTAGCTGTGGTGCGAGTGGTAATACGAGAGAAACAAGTTGCGAATCTGGTAACAAATGAAGGAAAAATTAATTCCCAAGAAAAACAGCAGGGGGTCCATCGTCTGGCGGTGGTTTGGCTTCAAGCGGGAATATGTCGAACAGACAACCGTAATTTGTCGAGTGTGGGGCAAAAGCGTTGCTACAAAAAGTAGCATTACTGCTAATGTGTAGCATCATTTGAAAAGGCACCCACTAGAGAATGAAGAGTGCTTGAAACTCCGCATGTCAACATCTCCGTTCGGTGCCACACCAACAAAATGCCGAGGCAACCATTTCCACATCAACACTGTATGAAACAAATAGTCAACAGCAGAAGGAGATAACGTCCGCAGGAACCTACCACATAGTGAAGGACATACACTATTTGATTTCCTATTATGCAGCTCATTTTTATTTGACACTTATTGAAATATCTTGTGTGACATCATGCACAAAAGTGCACTTTATTTGTTTTAAACTATTGTAGTGGCGTTCTGTACAAAAAGTGCACTTTAATTTAGTGTTGTTTTGATATGTCATCTTAGTGACATCATGCACAAAAGTGCACTAATAGCTTCTTTTAAAATGTCTGACAATCTTGCACTTTCTGTTTTGGAAATGACATGACTGTTTAATAAATACATCCATCCATCCATTTTCTACCGCTTGTCCCTTTTGGGGTTGCGGGGGGTGCTGGAGCCTATCTCAGCTGCACTCGGGCGGAAGGCGGGGTACACCCTGGACAAGTCGCCACCTCATCGCATTAATAAATACAGTTTTGCTAAATTGACTTAGTTGTGGTTTCCCTCTCTGCATGAAAGTTTAAAAGTAGCATATATTAATGCAGTATGAAGAAGAATGTTTTAATGTAGACACATAGAATCATCATACTGCTGTGATTATATGCATCAAGTGTTCATTCAAGGCTAAGGCAAAATATCCACATATATATCATGGCCTAAAAATATTGAGATATTAAAAAAAGGCCATATCGCCCAGCCCTACCAGAAACATACACCGACCCAGGAGGAACAGAGAGCACCTGCAGCTGAGGTGAGCGTTCAACACATTTTGTTTGTATCCTAACACGCGAAGGTGATATTTTAACGCGTAAAATGTATGTTTAAAAATGCGGATTTCCGCGGACATTTCCCATGCATGTACTTTAAATGTAACCTTCCTCTGCTTATAATCCCCTCAGCTATCAATGCAGAAAGGAAATTGTCAACACAAGCATGGAAAACACTCAATGTAAGCAACATTCTAAAATCACAATAAACATTCAACAACAACCTCGTTAAATGGTGCAAACATAAGGAATATGTAAGAAATGCGTAATAAAGTGTAACAAAATAGTGTGAAAATGTAAAAATAGAAACCTGAAAATACATTTTTTTTGCAGGTTTACTGCCAGGAAGTTTCTGTGTAACATCCTGCCTCATTGGTATCGAACCTGTGTGTCTTGTTGGCATGATCATTTCCTTTCACATCATTATTTTCTTTACACAAGCGCTTGTTTTGCTCTTCCACTTTCTTCATTTGACTTTTGCATTCTTTCATCTCCTCTGATGTGAACTCCACTGCCTTCTTCAAGCTAACAATCATGGCGGCTCTTTCTTTACATTCTTCAACAAGGTCGGCTAATTTAGACTTTAAGGGCTTGAAATAGTTTTCAAATGACAAAACTTCAAGTCACTCACCTTCATCTTTCGTCTTTACCTCCGTTGGTGATTTGCTGGAAGTTGGTGGCGCTGATTCTCTTTCATGTTCTCTTTTAGCGGACGTCGCCATCTTAGCATAGCAGTAGTCGTCCATCTTCTATCACGTCTTCAATCTTCACTTCAAATGACACTCCATCGCTCAAAATTCAACGCCCGTTTCGCGGCTTCGGTAAATATGACTTTTGAGGTATTTTATGCAATATTCGCTGTGATTCTCCGAAAAGCCACAGCCACATAAATCTTTTCCCTTTGCGGCAAGTAGTTTGCGCATGCGCCAAAGATCAGCAACTTCCGTTCTCTACTTGACAGCGTTTTTTGTTTCCAAAATAAAGGCTTTTTTTTCTTGTCTTAAAAAACAGATAATCGACAACTAAACTTTAAAAATGTAAATAACTTCTATCCATCCACAAGCACGTGCACAGACATTTTCTATGGCTGGTGCTCAAACCAGAAAAAAGTGCATACATTGCAAAAAAAAATAAAATTAAATAAACATAATACTACAAAAAACTACGGAGCCCCTAAAGGGACATGGATGTTTTGCGAGATCTCGCAGCGCAAAAGCTTTTTTCCCCTATGTCAGTGAACCGGAAGTGAAACAGACACAGCGATGGAGGAGCAGGAGCCTACCTATCATGTTTGCTCTGTTGTGGGACCATAATACGATTTGATGTCTTTATATGTTAGGCCAATACTAAAATAGAAATCAATAAACTTCTCCCATCGCTTTGTCTGTCTCACTTCCGGTTCACTGACGTAGGAAAAAAAAAGCTTTTGCGCTGCAATGGGTGAGGGCGGACCTACGTCACTTCCGCCTACCAATCCCCTAGCAACCAGGAATTCGTTGAAAACAAACCAGCTCACAGCGAACACAGCATTGACAGAAAAAGCATTTAACGAGCGTTGTGGCTTGGCAGTCGGCGTTAAATCCTTCATTTACGCATTTTTACTTATTCGCATATCGTGTGAAAAAACGAAAATGTATTATTTGTGTCAGACTCGTCTCAGTGAACTTTAAAGCTTCTCAGGCTTAGCTTAGCTTGCTAGTTAGCTTAGCCTGCGCGCTACTAAGAAAGAGACGCGGAAGTTATCAACAACTTTGTGTGAACACGCCGTACTTGTTGGAGCCCACGTCGAAGAAGAAGCGCTTGTTGTCCACAGTCATCGACGAGCCCTCCGGCAGCTCCGCGGGCTCCTCGTCCACGCCGTAATCGTCAATAAGTTTGGCCAAAGCGTCGCGGAACTCGATAAGTCCCTGCGCCGGGAGCGCGATGGTCTGACCCCAAGCCGGGCCCCATGTTGACGGTCTGCCGGATCCTCAAGAACCGTCCCCGCTGGTTCTCTTTCAGGTCCATGTAGTACTTCCGATTCTCCCGCACTAGGAACTCGCTTTTCAGGGCCCGCCGCGGCTCATCCTGCACCATGCCCGGGTTGCTGGGACCCAACTGGGCGTAGTGTTCGATGAAGTCCCCCAAGTAGTCGCGGAACTCGACCGCCACCGACATAGACAGCGTGAGGCGGCTCTTGTTGCCACCGGCCCCGACTTCGGCTGCGAGCCATTTGTCTCGTCTCTGTGGGCTTTTATCACGCTTTGGCAGAACAAAATACAACCTTTGATTTCCCTGTTTCCAGTTGTGGTTAGCACAACCAAAAACAACACAGTTTTTCGGCATTTTGGAGGCAGAATGACGGGTTTAACCAGCGTAGGTCGACAGGTTAAAGAGTAATGGCAACGGTTTGTTTTCAACGCCAGCCTGGTTGCTATGGCTCCAAGAACCCGTATGTAGCTCAGTTGCCCGGATGTCGGCCCTCACCCATATCTCACAAAATATCCATGTCCATTTAGGAGTTCCGTAGTTTTTTGTAGTATTATGTTTTTTTGTCGTTGTTTTTTTGCAATGTATGCACTTTTTACTGGTTTGTACGGAGCCCCTAAAGGGACATGGGAATTTATTTTTTTAGACATGTATCGTGCGCACGAGAAAGTATCTCGTGGCCACGAGACACTTTTTATAAAACAATAAAAAAAAATATATATATATTTTTTTATAAAAAGTTTCTCGTGGCCACGAGAAACTTTCCCAAAATATTACTAGAAATACAATTTTGGCAGCAACAAAGTGGCCATTTGGGTAGATATTTGCTCTAAAAAAGGTATTTCAACAAGTAAAGAGTAGAGTAGGTACTTGATAGAACCTTTATTTAACCAGATAAGAAAACCCATTGAGATCAAGATCTCTTTCACAAGGGTGACCTGGCCAAGAGGTCAACAGCACATGTCACAGAGCAGTTTCAAAAATAATACATTAAGACATACATTTTAAAATACATAAGAGAACTGTAAAACAACAGAGATTTACATCTTTAAAAACACAGGCACTGTGCAAACGTCTCTCGTTGTTTGTCCCTCTGGACAAAACGGAAGGCTCCAAATGGAAGTAGTTCTGTAAGTTTCAGTTTAGTCTGCAATGCATTCCATGCCATAGGGGCAGCAATGCCAAAAGCTCTTTTGCCAAATTCAGTCCGTACATGAGGAACAGTTAAAACATACAAATTGTTAGAACGTAATGCGTAAGAGCTGCTTTTTCTTTGTAACAGAGTACACAAGTATGGAGGTATTAAACCTAAAAGAGCCTTATAAATGATAGTCAGCCAATGTGTGTATCTGCGTGCACTCAATGAAGATAAGTCTGACTTCATATACAGTTGACAATGGTGGGTGAGACTACGACAGCCAGTAACAAATCTTAGTGCTGAATGAAAAACAGTGTCCAAGGACTGGAGGCATTTAGATGAAGCACTAAAATAAAGCACGTCTCCATAATCAATTACAGGCAAGATAGTTGCTGTCACCAATTTCTTTCTGACTTTAAGAGAGAAGCAGTTTTTATTTCTAAAAAAGAAACCAAGCTTTACCCTAAGCTTAGAGACCAAGTTGTTAATATGGGCTTTAAATAAAAGCTCCTGATCAAGAGTAAAACCCAAGTACTTGTAATTTAAGACCTGCTCTATAGGGTTTCCATTTGATGTTGCAATATTTGGAATATTTTCCAGTAGCACCCTTGAATGAGAGAAAACCATTACCTTGCTTTTATCTGTATTTAAAACCAATTTAAGATCAAATAAGCGAGCCTGGATGACATCAAAAGCATCTTGTAAAAACTCAAAAGCCTGAGTGATGGAGGTTGAACAGCAATAAATAATGGTGTCGTCTGCATAAAAATGGTACATTGCATTTGACAAAATATTACAAAGATTATTTATGTAGATAGAAAATAAAATGGGCCCCAGCACTGAGCCTTGTGGAACGCCTTTGGTAATGTCCAGTAATGAAGAGGTGGTCCCAGCCATTTGTTGATATATGTAATACACATAAGGGTATTCTAGTCAGATGCGCGTGTGTAAATATGTGATGTGTAAATATCAAAATATTACGTCGAATCACTTTTTGTCAGGCAATATTACATTTAATGACAATTTTACATGAATGAATACATCCAAACACGTTGTACATATTTATTATGTGCAGGAAGAAATAACAGTTACAATTGTGTGTGTATCTTCCAAACAAGAAAGAAGTTTTATCACATCAACAACAGGCACACCCCGCTTCACTGCAGGTCCGCAAGCCACGCCCACCCCCCCACAGCCACAGAAGAGGAAACTTTATCATGCCCTTTATCATGCCCTTTCCCGGGCATGATAAAGTCTTAAATAATGTCAAACACGTAGCGTTACAATAACCAGGAAGATAAAGTGTTTGTCTCACACCTACTAATCAAGCATTCACATTTTGCCACAACACACATGGGGGAAAGTCCTAGTTGGAAATACAGCCAAATTAACTCCTAAACTGCCATTTTAACACACACCTCAAACCATGAGCACGCATCCAATGCTTTCTCGTGGCCACGAGATACTTTCTTGTGCGCACGAGATACATGTCTAAAAAAAAAAAAATTCCCATGTCCCTTTAGGGGCTCCGTAGGTTTGAGCACCAGCCATCGAAAATGTCTGTGCACGTGCTTGTGGATGGATAAAAGTTATTTACAATTTTAAAGTTTAGTTTTCGATTGTTTTAAGACAAGAAAAAAAAACCTTTATTTTGGAAAAAACAAACAAAAAAAAACGCTGTCAAGTACAGAACAGAAGTTGCTGATCTTTGGCGCATGAGCAAACTACTTGCAGCAAAGGGAAAAGCTTCAGATGGCTGTGGCTTTTCGGAGAAATTTTCCAATTTACGATCTTAAAGCCGTAAAGGTGCACGGCGAATATTGCATAAAACACCTCAAAATTCATATTTTCCGAAGCTGTGTCTGTTTTACTTCCGGTTCACTGATACAGGAAAAGAAACCTTTTGCGAGATCTCGCAAAATATTTTTTTCCCCTCCATGTCCCTTTAGGGGCTCCATAAAAAACGAAGATTTTGTAAACGTACATAGTTATTTTAGTTAAACGGCTTTACAATCTCAAATGATCGTATTGAATAAAGAAGAAAATCACTAAAAGTGTAGATCCACACCAGGCCCAATCTCCCATAAAATAAAATAAAATGTCAGAATAATTGTATCTAAGTTATCACAAAACTTTGTGTTGCCATGAGTTATCGGCGAGAAGACAAAAGTTGTCGTTGATCATACCTAGAAGAAGGCTTGTAAAACTCCACTGTGTAGGATGGGAAGCAACATGAAGGTGTTCTGTTTTTTTGATGTATTGTAATCCACAGAAAGATTTTGTCTTGACCCGAGATCTACAAAGCGAAGAGAAAGCAGGACCTGACTCCCCTCCAGGCACCTCTTCTTTGAACTGTTTTACGACCTTTTCTTTTGAACTGTTCTGTAACCAAAGGCAATGGCTGTTTACGACCCCCGTCCCTTAGAAACAGCTGTTGCCATGTAATCAGGGAAAGTCCAAATAAAAGAGGATGCGTACAATCTTTCGTCAGAGTGTGGTAAGACTGTCCAAAGAGTACAGTCCAGACGTCTCTCCTCAATTGAGCCAAATTTAATTATGTCTGTTTAATTCCTTGCTTCTTGTCTTGTTTAATAGATGTAATCAGTGTTTGAACCTGACATAAAATCATTTTATAAAAGTAATTGGAACGCCCCAAAATCTATTCACTTTCCTGAAATTGTCATCAAAATATGTCCATAGCTTTTAGATTTATGTTGCTAAAAGACATACTAATCACAATGAACACAAACTCCTGGCAGAGGTAAGTATCAATAAGAGGCTAAACCAGACAATACAAGTAAGAGTAACCTGATTGGTGCAGCTCCTGCTGTTTCCTGCCTTAGAATGAGAGCGCTAGACATCGAGCTAAAATGGTCTTGATGGCACGAAGGACGAGGGAGCTCCATCCTTAAGAGCTCCCACGGCTCCAGCCTCTTAGGTCGGGGGCTCTGCAACCCGTGGCTTGAAAGCCACATATGGCCCTCGAGCGTCGCCCTAGTGGCTCCCTGGAGATTTTTTAAAAAATTTGCTAAAATGAAAAAAGATAAGGGAAACAATATACTTTTTGTTTCAATATCGTTTCTGTAGGAAGACAAACATGACACAAACCTTCCTAATTGTTGATGAGGTTATTTGGCAAGCGCCGTTTTGTCTTACTAATGTTGGCGGTCCATGAACTCACCGTAGGTTGTCTACAAGTACAAATTTCTCCGACGCTGCCACAGAAGAACGTGTTTTACGCCATTCCTTGTTTGTCTCCTTGTGTCCACCAAATGTTTTATGATGTGCCTGAATGCACAAAGGTGAGCTTTGTGGATGTCATTGACTTGTTGGAGTGCTAGTCAGGCATATTTGGTCACTGCATAACTGCGAGCTGATCAATGCTAACATGCTATTTAGGCTAGCTGTATGTACGTATTGCATCATTATGGCTCATTTGTAGCTATATTTGAGCTCATTTAATTTCCAATACTTATGTCCTCTGCTAGCTAATAGATGCTAACATGCTACTTAGGCTAGCTGTATGTACATATTGCATCATTATGCCTCATTTGTAGGTATATTTGGGCTCATTTAATTTCCAATACTTATGTCCTCTGCTAGCTAATAGATGCTAAAATGCTACGTAGGCTAGCTGTATGTACATATTGCATCATTATGCCTCATTTGTAGGTATATTTGAGCTCATTTAATTTCCAATACTTATGTCCTCTGTGAGCTAATCGATGCTAACATGCTATTTAGGCTAGCTGTATGTACATATTGCATCATTATACCTCATGTGTAGCTATATTTGAGCTTATTTAATTTCCAATACTTATGTCCTCTGTATATTTAATTTATATTTGCATGGCTCATGACATATTATCTGTATGTAACATTGGCTGCATTTGTGATAGTTGTTTTTGTGCCATGTTGTTCCAGACCACAGAAAATATTACCTAGCTCGCAAAGATTGTAATAAATCCATGAAGTATCCTTCAACTTGGACACACACATCTATACCTTTGGCCGTTCTAAGCCAGTCATTTCCAGGAGTCATCTCACCCTCTGAGAAGCCTCCGTTTTACTAATGTTTTCCAATGTTGTAAAAATGTGTCGAATAAATATTAAAATTTCAACATTTCTGTCAACCGAGATTTGCGTCAGCCTGCGACACAGTCATTTTGATAGTAGGCTAATGTAGCTAATATAGACACTTACATCATGTGTTGCATTCATTATAATACGTATATAAGACAGATTTTTTTTTGTATTTACGGTCCATTATGGTCCAAGACTGTCAGTTTCAAACACTGATGACATCTATTAAACAGACAAAGAAGCAAGGAATTAAACAGAGACAGAATTCAATTTAGCTCTTTGAGGAGAAACGTCTGGGCTGTACTCTTTGCACAGTCTTCCACCACGCTCTGACGAAAGATTGTACGCCTCCTATTTTATTTGGACTTTCCCTGATTACATGGCAACAGCTGTTTTTAAAGGAAGGGGGGTCGTAAACAGCCATTGCCTTTGGTTACAGAACAGTTCAAAGAAAAGGTCGTAAAACAGTTCAAAGAAGAGGTGCCTGGAGGGGGGTCAGGTCCTGCTTCCTCTCCGCTTTGTAGATCTCGGGTCAAGACAAAATCTTCATGTGGATTACAATACATCAAAGAAACCGACACCTTCATGTCGCTTCCCATCCTACACAGTGGAGTTTTACAAGCCTTTTGATTGATCAAAGACAGCTTTTGTCTGCTCGCCGGGAACTCATTGAAACACAAAGCTTTGACCAAAACACGTTACTGTATTTCCCCATTACAAACATCCTACCCCAATCTAACCTTGTATAAACACATTACTGTCTGAAGAACTAAAATATTCAGTTGTGCACATTGGACCTACAGGCTGTGCTCTCTTAAGACCTGAGTGATAAACGTGAACACTTTTTTTAACTTCATCTTTATTTCAAGAACAAAGCGATACAAAGCACCATACACAAAACAAACACTACAGCAATGACGCAGTCTTTCAAAACGGCAACAATGTGATCACCAAACTAAAAACAATCTTTAATACATTTTTGAAATGTGGTTATGAAAACATATATATTCAGTAGTTGTCAGACTATCATTACTATTCAGACAATAAGGCAACATTTAAAGTAGCAGTAGAGTGAAAAAACAAGTTGCCTCTACATTGAAGCTATTATCATATATATTTGAGTTATGACACCAAAATACTTCCAAAGTTTGCAAATAAATATATATGATCAAAATAGTAGCAGAAGTAACCACAGATCCCTTCCCCATCAACAACAATGGCAATCAAGGGCACTTTTGGAAAAATTATGATCCAGGACCTCACATTTTTGAGGCCGAACACAAAGAAGATGAGCAATAAGTTTTAGAAAGCCGACAGCAACCCGGATGCAGCTTTATTGAAACACTAGCATCTGCAGCATTGCTAGGTGCTAAACATATAAACTAACAACAACAAACCAGAATAAAACAAACATTTACTGTAATATTTCCACTCTCGTTTGGATGTCGCTAACATAATTCCGTTTAGATGAAGATTCAATCACAATCCTCGGGAAAGGTTGAAAAAAAAGTTGCAGCAACAAGCGTGTTTTTGGCTGTGAATGTGAAAGTGGACCAACCATGTCGGTCCATTGCCACATTTGTCTACTAGCAGGTAGGAGATGCATGAATTACAATCTAGAATTTACTTTTAGGAAGTTTGAAATGAAGCAGAAGCAGCCGTCGGCTCAGTGTGTCAACAATAGCAGCGTATGCTAGCATTAGCTCACTGCTATCAATGCGCCGCTAAAATAGTCCGTCTGCGTTGGCACTTTTAAAAACAATATCACTCATATTTGGTTCATTTTCAGGTCGTGACATGTAAACGGGAGTATTGTTGGCGGTTTCTAGATGTTTTTAGAAATAGTATAATGAGCGCAAGAGGACCCTCCCTCTGTTGACTCAATTGTTAGCTATTAATTTATGATTTCAAATGCATAAAAAAAGACAAGTATATGTGTTCTTGTCTTACATAAGGATTGTGAATGATAAACAGTAAATCTCTTTCTGTCATGATCCGTGGTCGGATCATGTTTGGTTTAGTTATGTTCTGTTAGTTTTGGACACCCTTTAGTTCCGGTTTTGTGCACTTCGGGGATATGTTTTGGTTACCATGGGTACTAATTGGTTTCACCTGCCTCTGATTAGTGTTCGGCACGTTCACCTGCTGTTGAGCACTAATCAGAGAGCCATTTATTCACGTTGCTCGCCACACTCGGTCTGGCTTCATTCTGTCACGTGCGGGTCGCATCTTTATGCGGGGTCGTTCCTCCAGATGCAAAACGGACACTCCGGACGAAAGCGTGCAGGTAGGAGATGATTTATTAATCATAAATCATACACTGTACCAAAGACAGAAACACACAAAAGAAAAGCGTGCCGATCGCACGGGAAGCTAAGGCAACAACTCAGCACAGGAATCGAGAATAAGAATGTACCAACGTAACAGTTGCATACTGCAAACAATGAAGCCAGACCGAGTGTGGCGAGCAACGTGAATAAATAGCTCTCTGATTAGTGCTCAACAACAGGTAAACGTGCCGAACACTAATCAGAGGCAGGTGAAACCAATTAGTGCCCACGGTAACCAAAACAAACCCCCGAAGTGCACAAAACCGGAACTAAAGGGAGTCCAAAACCAACAGAACATAACTAAACCAAACATGATCCGACCACGGATCATGACACTTTCCAAATGTTTGCGTATTTCCAGTATGACTGACCTAATAATATGGTCAGAGTGCAGTTAGCGTTACTACAGTGACGCAGAATCTACGGAAATTACCGAAGAAGTTCGGAGCGGAATATTCAAAATGGCTGGCTGAATTTGTGGCATTTTAGACTGTATTTTTACATAGTTTGCGGATTGTAAATACAATTGGATATTAAGTAAAAAAAAGTTAAAGTACCAATGATTGTCACACACACTTACTAGGTGTGGCGAAATTATTCTCTGCATTTGACACATCACCCTTGATCACCCCCTGGGAGGTGAGGGGAGCAGTGAGCAGCAGCAGTGGCTGCGCCCGGGAATCATTTTTGGTGATTTAACCCCCAATTCCAACCCTTGATGCGGAGTGCCAAGCAGGGAGGTAATGGGTTCCATTTTTTTTTATAGTCTTTGGTATGATTCGGCCGGGGTTTGAACTCACAACCTACCGATCTCAGGGCGGACACACTAACCACTCAGCCACTGAGTAGGTTATGGTTATGATTTAATGGATACAATGAAACACAAACAAGCACCTAAAGTCAACTTGTTTTTCCACTCTACTGCTACTTTAGTACCTAAACTCAACTTTAGTTTTAAAATAAAGGACATTAATTCGTAACGTATAAGCTACAACAATTAAAATAATACTATTACCAATAAAAAAACAAAAAAACAATAACAATGTAAAAGTTATTCTGTTTAAATTCAGGTTTTTTTTTGTGTGCCTTTTACAGTTATTTTACCACCATAGAGTGCCTGTTTTTTTTTTTTTGTCAAATAAGATTTATCAACATTTTTGTTATTTAAATGCAAAACTCCTTACATTTATCGGTGGGATATGTTTTTGGACAATTTTGACCAGTATTTTAAGGCAAAGCATAACAATTGTGTAAATCTATCAATAAGTGCTCTACGTACATTATGCTTGTGTAAAGTACTTTCTTCAAACCTTTAATTTGTTAGCGCAGTCAGACTGGATGTGGCACACCGCGCTATTATTGTGAAGAGAGGAAGAGTGCTGCGCTCAGCTTGACAACGAGTAAGGAGACAATATGAGGCTGTAAAAAAAAAAAAAAGAGGAAAAAAAGACGCCCTCTCAAGTTGTGACTCCTGTCTTGTTTGTACATTGATCTTACATGGATGATGTCGTTCACAACAACACAAGCAGCTGAGAGGTGTTGTGGGTGTATGGATTGTTCTTGCCAGCTTTGGCTTCGTAGTTGAATCGCTTTTTCAAGGAGCCGTCTCGACATTGTTTGGTTTAGGACGTGGTGGTTGAGTGTTTTGGGGATGCATAAGCGCTCCTGGACATATTATTTTCCCAAACAAATGTTCTTTCTCCTCACTATGACAACATTTCACTCACATTTATGTCAATTTCCAAGATATTCTGCATTTAACAGCGGTTACATGAACAAGCTCCGGACTTTGCATTAATCGAAAGCTATAGAAATCAAAATTCGATTGTCTAGCACTAATTAGTGAAAAAAAATCTTAAAATGCCTTAAAAAGGGTTAAGTTGATCATAAACATAAAAACTCGGACAATAATGTCTGAAAGAATGCTAAAAGGTTATGACAGACCACCTCAAAAAACTGAATGGAATTTTACAGCATTTTCACTAAATAAAACACCCAGAATGTACATAAAAAATAAAGACTGTGGGATTTAAAATATTAACTATGCACCATAAAACACTGAATATTCAGTCCATATGAGCGTTGCTCCTTTTTACTTCCAAGACCACCTGTTTGTAGGGCTGGGCGATATAGACCAAAACTAATAGCCCAGCATTATTAGGCCAAGTGGCAATATACGAGATGTATCAGTATTTTAAACAAATGGTGATTGCAAGAATTTAGCGTAAACTCTACACCATGTGACTGTTAATACAAGCGTTCTAAAAAGTACTTTTACAAAGTAATTAGGTATAGTCAAACAAATAATTCATATATTACTCATGGAATTAATCCTTAATAAACAGAATTCATTACTAGAAGTAATTTATGCATTACTATGATAAAAACCTTCAAATATTTGTCATATGCAGTTGAGAAAAGTTTCATAATGAGAGCAGAGGGTGTGCGCGTGCCTTTAAAAGGCGGTGTCTGTTGCTAAGTGTGGTGGGACGCCAGCAAGGGAGCTATATTCGTTAGCTTTAGCAGTTAGCAGCGGCAGTTTGTTGGCTCTGAAGGCTGCTCTGTTGAATATTTTCACCGGATTGTGTTACCTCTGGTTAATAAAGAGATTGAAGGTGCTTCAATGGCTCTCACATGTTATTGTCCACAAACGAGGTATTGTTTGGATTGACCAATCATTGATTTGTTGTTAGTTATTTCCACGACATGTAGAAATTTGAGCACGTGTTGTCTGCCGTCATTTGGACATGTCCGGCAGTCAGTATACGGCCAGTGCACTGTATTTTGCCCATGCCTGCCCTAGAAATGCAACTGGTTTGGTATTACCCGTGTTCGGATCATCATCATCCAAATATGTTTATAGCTATTTCCCTAAACAAAACAACAAAGTCATATTCTGACAAAAAAAGAGAATGTTTAAAAATGCAGATTTCAGCATTATTGCAGAAATTTAACGTGCCTGATATTTGTGAAAAAAGCAGTGGAACTATTTGGAGGTCCTGGGTTTGGTGGATATTGCTACATATGAGCAACATACCACTAACTAAACAGTTAACTGGTAATTCTCCCCCTTGTGTGTTTGAATGTGTCTTACTGCGTCTGCTTTATGATTAAACCCTTTGCAGCAGACTGAACAACTAAATGTTTTTTCTCTGGTGTGTCTTTTCATGTGTTCTGTCAAATGGCTGTTCCGAGAAAAGCTTTTACCACAAACTGAACAGTTAAATGGTTTTTCTCCAGTGTGTGTTCTCATGTGTTGAGTTAAACAGCTGTTTCCAGAAAGGCTTTTACCACAAACTGAACAATAAAATGGTTTAAGTCCAGTGTGTGTCATTTTGTGATTTGTCAAACCTTTTTTGGAAACAAAGATTTTACCGCAGACAGAACAATTAAATGGTTTTTCTCCTGTGTGCGTTCTCATGTGTGGCGTCAAAGCGCTCTTTTGCAAAAAGCTTTTATTACACACTGAGCAATTATATGGTTTCTCACCTGTGTGTGTTCTCAAGTGTTGGGTCAAATTGCACTTAAGAGAAAAGCTTTTACCACAAACTGAGCAGATACATTTTTTTTCTCCAGTGTGTGAGCTCAGGTGTTTTGCCAAATTGGATTTTTGACAGAATCTTTTACCACAAACTGAGCAGTTATATGGCTTTTCTCCTGTGTGTGTTCTCATGTGTTCATTCAAATTGCTCTTCTGAGTAAAACTTTTACCACAAACTGAACAATTAAATGGTTGAAGTCCTGTGTGTGTCATTATGTGTTGAGTCAAACCTTGTCTGGAAACATAAATTTTACCACAAACTGGGCAATTAAACGGTTTCTCTCCTGTGTGTGTTTTCATGTGTGGAGTCAGACCATTCTTTTGCGAATAGCTTTTACCACAAACTGAACAATTAAATCGTTTCTCCCCGGTGTGTGTTCTCATATGTTTTGTCAAATTGCTCTTTAGGAAAAAGCTTTTACTACAAACTGAGCAATCAAATCCTTTCTCTCCTGTGTGTGTTCTCATGTGTTGCGTCAAATTGCTCTTATAAGAAAAGCTCTTACCACAAACCGAGCAAGTGAATTTTTTTTCTCCTGTGTGTAATCTCATGTGTTTTGTCAAATTGGTTTTTTGACAAAAACGTTTATCACAAACTGAGCATTTAAATGGTTTTTCTCCTGTGTGTGTTCTCATGTGTTCAGTCAAACTGCTGTGATACGAAAAGCTTTTACTGCAAACTGAACAATTAAATGGTTTTAGTCCAGTGTGCGTCATTAGGTGTTTGGTCAAACCTCCTCTGGAAACAAAGATATTACCACAAACTGAGCAATTAAATGTTTTCTCTCCGGCGTGTGTTTTCATGTGTTGAGTCAAATGGCTCTTTCTTGTAAAGCTGTTCGCACAAATTGAGCAGCTGAAACCTTTTTTACCTTTCTTTTTGTTAGCGCATTCAGGCTGTTTGTTGTCAGTGTGAGTCCTTATGTCACCTTCCCAGTCTGGATCGCGGCTCAACGGTTCCTCAAACCCGTCTTCACAATCGCTTTCTGATAGTGGAGCTAAGAGGTTGTCTACTTGTGGTTTCTCTTCACCTTCACAGTCTGTATCGCTGCTCAAAGTAACTTTAATCTCCTCTTCAGTCTCACTATCTAATAGAGGAACTAAGAGGTTGTCTCCTTGTGGTGTCTCTTCATCATCTTCAGTCTTCACGGAGACTACAGTCAGTGGCAACTTGGTGAGATCAGCTTCCTCTCGTCCTAGAAGACACTCTCCCTCCTGAGTTATGCAGAGATCCTCCTCTTCCTTTTTAATGCAGGGTGGTTGTGGAGTCTCCTGCTTCAAAGTGGAGCTCCCCCCTAACTGAGGGGAAACTTCTTCTGGATTACCGATCAGCTGCTGGACGTCTGCAAGACACAAACAACACAAACACACTTTATTCTATGTACTGTATGTGTGTGTGTGTAGTGTTTCATGGCCATTCATTTAGTGCCTTGCCAGAATGATGGATCAATGTTTACATGACTTGGCTTGGCTTAGACTCGGACAAGTGTCGCTAGAATTACAGAAAATAGAAAACATTTTGACGGACTTCAGGATACTGCAAACCAGCTTTGGGGAAAACAATCAATATGGAAATATATAGCAAAACTTTTTCCAACAATGTAATATCTATTTTTAAAAAGTCAACAGTGAAGAAGTAAGGGACTTTCTTTATGTGAAATTGCAATGAATGAAATGAAATGAAATAAAATGGAATATTTGAATTGCGTTTTTAACACATTTTGTCCAATTAATTATTACTGTCATCGAGTGTACATACTGTAAACATTTTGACGGACAATAACCGCTAATTACACCTTGAACTAAGGTTGTACGGTATACCGGTATTAGTATAGTACTGATGATACTAATAAATCATAACCGGTACCAGTGTTTCCCATAAACTGCCAAGATACCTGTGGCGGTGGGGGCGTGGCTATGGGCGTGGTCACCATGACAAAATCGAGCAATTTGCATAATTTACTACAATGATATGATTTTCTCTAAAAAGGCTCAAAAATTTATACTTACTAATTAATAATAACAGTTTTGTTTTAAACGTCCATCCATTTTACAATATAATTACAACACTTTGTGTACATATTTATATACAGATTTGAACAATAAGTTATTCACTGAAATATATTTATTAATTGTGGTTCTTACAAAAAATATATCTTATATAATATAAAAGCTAAAATGTCTCGTAAAGTTCTGCCCCTTTAATTAGTGCATACTAAATAATTTAACTTTAGCCTACTAATACAACCATATTATTTACCAGCAACATAAAGTGAAACAGAGGCAGAGGTGTCCTGCCACAGTCAGTAACAAATAAACAGAAAACAGTAGTGGTCAAATACAAATAAGGCAACAAGAGAAGTATCCTACACTTCTCTTTTGTAAAGTAAATCTGAACAGCCGATATGGGCATCTACATCAACTATATGATTTGCCTGAGAAGCTGGACAGGACAAAAAAAAAAAATATTTTTTTTTTATTTGTGGCGGATGTAATTCTTCCGTGGCGGGCCGCCACAAATAAATTAATGTGTGGGAAACACTGCGGTACTATACTGCCTCTAAAATGTTCCGGTCCGCAACCCCCCTGTCGTCGTCACGTCATGTAATTGCTGGTTTACGAGCAGAGGAGCATGTTCGGCAGCGCACACACACGGAGTACTTACAAGCAGACACGGTGTGTAGACCGAAAAGGGAGAACGGACACATTTTGGCTTAAAAACTAAAGATAAAAGTGAAGTTATAACACTGAAACGCCCTCAGGAAGAGGTGCTTTAAGACATAGCTAGCTAGCCGCTGTCGGCAGTGTTTTAGCTACTTCTAAATCACTAATCCTCGCCTCCATGGCGACAAATAAAGTAAGTTTCTTACAAGTAGGACGAGGAATATCTAAACATGCTTCACTACACACTGTAGCTCACCGGCGTCACAATGTAAACAAACGCCATTGGTGGATCTACACCTGACATCCACTGTAATGATACCAAGTACAGGAGCGTATCTAGACTCTTGCTGACCTACTGCCTTCGGTAATGGCACCATTCCCAAATTATGTCGGCTCTATTGATAACCTCACTAACAACTTTGACGATGCCTTGCGCAAAATTATTGATAGTATAGCACCGCTAAAGCAAAAAAGGGCCCCTAAAAGGCGCACCCCATGGTTTACAGAAGAAATTAGAGCTCATAAATTATCATGTAGAAAACTGGAACGCAAATGGCGCGCAACTAAACTTGAGGTTTTCCATCAAGCATGGAGTGATAGTTTAATAACTTATAAACGCATGCTTACCTTAGCTAAAGCTAAATACTACTCAAATCTCATCCGCCTCAACAAAAACGATCCTAAATTTCTGTTTAGTACAGTAGCATCGCTAACCCAACAAGGGACTCCTCCCAGTAGCTCCACCCACTCGGCAGATGACTTTATGAATTTCTTTAATAAGAAAATTGAACTCATTAGAAAGGAGATTAAAGACAACGCATCCCAGCTACAACTGGGTTCTATTAACACAAATACGACTGTATATACGACGGACATTGCCCTCCAAAATAGTCTCTCTATTTTTGATGAAATAACATTAGAGGAATTATTACAGCGTGTAAGTGGGATAAAACAAACAACATGTTTACTTGACCCACTTCCTGGGAAACTTATCAAGGAACTGTTTGTATTATTAGGTCCATCAGTGTTAAATATTATAAACTTATCACTTTCCTCCGGCACTGTTCCCTTAGCATTCAAAAAAGCGGTTATTCATCCTCTGCTCAAAAGACCTAACCTCGATCCTGATCTCCTGGTAAACTACCGACCGGTCTCCCACCTTCCGTTTATTTCTAAAATTCTCGAAAAAATTGTTGCACAGCAGCTAAATGAACACTTAGTGACTAACAATCTCTGTGAACCTTTTCAATCCGGTTTCAGGGCAAATCACTCTACGGAGACAGCCCTCGCAAAAATGACTAATGATCTATTGCTAACGATGGATTCTGATGCGTCATCTATGTTGCTGCTCCTTGATCTTAACGCCGCTTTCGATACCGTCGATCATAATATTTTATTAGAGCGTATCAAAACACGTATTGGTATGTCAGACTTAGCCTTGTCTTGGTTTAACTCTTATCTTACTGACAGGATGCAGTGCGTCTCCCATAACAATGTGACCTCGGACTATGTCAAGGTAACGTGCGGAGTTCCCCAGGGTTCGGTTCTTGGCCCTGCACTCTTTAGTATTTACATGCTGCCGCTGGGTGACATCATACGCAAATACGGTGTTAGCTTTCACTGTTATGCTGATGACACTCAACTCTACATGCCCCTAAAGCTGACCAACACGCCGGACTGTAGTCAGCTGGAGGCGTGTCTTAATGAAATTAAACAATGGATGTCCGCTAACTTTTTGCAACTCAACGCTAAGAAAACGGAAATGCTGATTATCGGTCCTGCTAGACACCAACATCTATTTAATAATACCACCTTAACATTTGACAACCAAACAATTAAACAAGGAGACTCGGTAAAGAATCTGGGTATTATCTTCGACCCAACTCTCTCGTTTGAGTCACACATTAAGAGTGTTACTAAAACGGCCTTCTTTCATCTCCGTAATATCGCTAAAATTCGTTCCATCTTGTCCACTAGCGACGCTGAGATCATTATTCATGCGTTCGTTACGTCTCGTCTCGATTACTGTAACGTTTTATTTTCGGGCCTCCCTATGTCTAGCATTAAAAGATTGCAGTTGGTACAAAATGCGGCTGCTAGACTTTTGACAAGAACAAGAAAGTTTGATCATATTACGCCTATACTGGCTCACTTGCACTGGCTTCCTGTGCACTTAAGATGCGACTTTAAGGTTTTACTACTTACGTATAAAATATTACACGGTTTAGCTCCAGCCTATCTCGCCGATTGTATTGTACCATATGTCCCGACAAGAAATCTGCGTTCAAAGAACTCCGGCTTATTAGTGATTCCCAGAGCCCAAAAAAAGTCTGCGGGCTATAGAGCGTTTTCTATTCGGGCTCCAGTACTCTGGAATGCCCTCCCGGTAACAGTTAGAGATGCTACCTCAGTAGAAGCATTTAAGTCCCATCTTAAAACTCATTTGTATAATCTAGCCTTTAAATAGACCCCCCCTTTTTTAGACCAGTTGATCTGCCGTTTCTTTTCTTCTCTCCTCTTCTCCCCTGTCCCTTGCGAGGGGGAGTTGCATAGGTCCGGTGGCCATGGATGAAGTGCTGGCTGTCCAGAGTCGGGACCCCGGGTGGACCACTAGCCTGTGCATCGGTTGGGGACATCTCTGCGCTGCTGACCCGTCTCCGCTCGGGATGGTTTCCTGTTGGCCCCGCTGTGGACTGGACTCCCGCTGATGTGTTGGATCCACTGTGGACTGGACTTTCACAATGTTATGTCAGACCCACTCGACATCCGTTGCTTTCGGTCTCCCCTAGAAGGGGGGGGTTACCCACATATGCGGTCCTCTCCAAGGTTTCTCATAGTCATTCACCGACGTCCCACTGGGGTGAGTTTTTCCTTGCCCGTATGTGGGCTCTGTACCGAGGATGTCGTTGTGGCTTGTAAAGCCCTTTGAGACACTTGTGATTTAGGGCTATATAAATAAACATTGATTGATTGATTGATTGATAGTCGATACTACTATGCTTACGTCGAAATTTTTTGGCATCACAACATCTTCTTTTGTTTTTTAAAATTCATACTATGTTTATAAACTCAGGAAATACGTCCCTGGACACATGCGGACTTTGAATATGACCAATGTATGATCCTGTAACTACTTGGTATCGGATTGATACCCACAACTAATGTAAAGTATCAAAAAACAGAAGATTATTACATTTTAACAGATGTGTAGATAGAACATGTTAAAAGATAAAGTAAGCAGACATTAACAGTAAATGAACAAATAGATTAATAATTCATTTTCTACCACTTGTCCCTCATAATGTTGACAAAACAATAGAATATAAATGACACAACATGTTACTGCATATGTCTGAAGCTAAATTAGGAACCTTTGTTTTTTTTGTACTTACTACTAAAAGACAAGTTGTCTACTATGTTTATTATTTTATTTAAGGACAAACTTGTGATAATAAACATATGTTTAATGTACCCTAAGATTTTTTGTTAAAATAAAGCCAATAATGCCATTTTTTGTGGTCCCCTTTATTTAGAAAAGTATCGAAAAAATTTTGGTACAGGTACCAAAATATTGGTATCGGGACAACACTACTTTGAACCCGCAGTGCGGCTAATTTATGGATTTTTCTTCGCTGACAGCCATAACGCAAATAAGAAAACCAAATAAACTAATCAATTACATTGAAAAGGTGTGTTATTGTTTGTGCTATGGCACCATCTTTTGGATGAGTTCGCTCACTGCAGGTGCTGCAGTGTCCTTCCATTTAGTGCTTTCAACTGGAAGAAGTGGTGCCGTTCCATCTTCAAGCAGTCCATAGTGTTTCTACCTGTGTGGACTTTTCATTCCTCACTCCAAGCAACATTTGGAAGTTTTACAATATAATTGAAACGGTTTATACTTGCTAAAACGTCCCATTTGTAACGTCTGTAGGTGTGCTTTCATACATTTTTGTATGTGCTATCGCACTGTAATTAGCTAGTATTCTAACACTTCTACGAGTGTCTGTGTTAGTATTTTTTAACTTACAATGCCATTCTTTTTGTATTGTTTCAGTTTCATAAATTCCTCATTAAATTCACCAAAAACATGACCATGGAGTTATTGAGTTTGTTTAGCTCAGGGGTGTCTTAGGGCCACATTAGGCAAAAAAAATGTGGCAACTCATCAATTTAATATTTGTTCTCCTGTGTGTGTTTTAATGGCTTTTTTTAGTAAAGCTTTTAGCACAAACTCAGCAGCTCAAATGCGTTTACTTCTTCTTTTTGGAACAATCAAGTGTTTGTTGTCAGTGTGTGTCTTCATATCACCTTCAGAGTTGGTTTTGTTGCTCAAAGGTTCTTCAACCTCGTCTTCAGCCTCACTATCTGATAGTGGAGCTAAGAGGTTGTCTACTTGTGGTTTCTCTTCATCATCTTCAGTCTTCACAGAGAGAATACTCAGTGGAAACTTGGTGTAATCAGCTTCCTCTCGTCCTAGAAGACACTCTCCCTCCTGAGTGATGCAGAGTTCCTCCTCTTCCTTTTTAATGCAGGGTGGTTGTGGAGTCTCCTGCTTCAAAGTGGAGCTCCCCCCTAACTGAGGGGAAACTTCTTCTGGATTACCGATCAGCTGATGGACGTCTGAGGAACACAAACACCCTCGATATGTACAAATTACCCGAGCAATTTTCCTTGATCAAATATTCTGAAACCGTCTTTCTTGTCCACAGGATTATTGACCATAAAAAAAAGGTAAAACAACGATGCTTTGACGAACATAAGATTTGAGCAAATGTAGACTGGAAGTAAAAGGGAACTGCACTTTTGGTGGAATTGTGTCTATCATTTGATAGAGTAGATCAGTGTTTTTCAACCTTTTTTGAGCCAAGGCATATTTTTTGCGTTGAAAAAATGCGGAGGCACACCACCAGCAGAAATCATTAAAAAATAAAACTCAGTTGACAGTAAAAAGTTGATGTCGCAATTGTTGGATATGACTTTAAAGCATAACCAAGCATGCATCACTATAGCTCTTTTCTCAAAGTAGGTGTACTGTCACCACCTGTCACATCACACCCTGACTTATTTTGAGTTCATTGCTGTTTTCCTGTGTGTAGTGTTTTAGTTCTTGTCTCGCGCTCCTATTTTGGTGGCTTTTTCTCTTTTATTGGTATTTTCCTGTAGCAGTTTCATGTCTTCCTTTGAGCGATATTTCCCGCATCTACTTTGTTTTAGCAGTCAAGAATATTTCAGTTGTTTTTATCCTTCTTTGTGTGGACACTCTTGATTGTCATGTCATGTTCACTTGTACATTGTCTTTGCTCCACAGTAAGTCTTTGCTGTCGTCCAGCATTCTGTTTTTGTTTACTTTGTAGCCAGTTCAGTTTTAGTTTTGTTCTGCATAGCCTTCCCTAAGCTTCAATGCCTTTTCTTAAATGGTAAATGGGTTGCACTTGTATAGCGCTTTTCTACCTTTTTTTAAGGAACTCAAAGCGCTTTGACACTATTTCCACATTCACCCATTCACACACTGGTTTATTTTTGGTTTAAGCATTAGATACCTTTTTACCTGCACGCTGCCTCCCGCTGTTTCCGACATCTACAAAGCAATTAGCTACCGGCTGCCACCTACTGATATGGAAGAGTATAACATGGTAAGTCCGCCGATCTCCAAAAGCCATTTATCAACAACACCCAGAAATGCTGCCAGCTTCACTGGGCCCGGGCTCATCTAAGATGGACTGATGCAAAGTGAAAAAGTGTTCTGTGGTCTGACGAGTCCACATTTCAAATTGGTTTTGGAAACTGTGGACGTTGTGTTGTGTAAGACAGTGTTAAAAATAAAACAATCAAAAGCAAGGCTTTTGTATAAAGTGAAGTTAGGTTAAATTAAATTATGATTATTATTATTATTAATATTTATCTTACGGTGTATAAAAAATTATACTGAGCAAAATTTAATTGAAATATTGTCCATGTGGCCCTCCAGCAGTGCTCAGGTCGCTCATGCGGCCCCCGGTAAAAATTAATTGCCCACCCCTGAGATACGCTATTGTACATGGTGGTATCATGACAGTGGATGTTAGGTGTAGAGCCCGGAAGAGTTGGTGCTGCAGGGAATTTGTTCTGTAGAGTTTATGTTGCGTTGCGGTGCAAATATCCTTCCAAAATGTGTTTGTCATTGTTGTTTAGTGTGGTTTCACTATATGGCACATGTTTATGACAGTGTTGGCGATGTTTATACTTCCACCCTTAGTGTGACATGTATGGCTGTTGACTAAATATTGCCCTTCATTCGCTCGTGTACAGTGTGTACAAAGTCAAGATGATGGTGTCATTAGTTCACATCTTGGTTAGACTTTGTTAATTATAGATTATATGATTTGTGACATCTTTATTATGTAAAACGGACCAAACTCGCCGCAAATTTAACAACAAGATTGATTTATCTAAGAATTAATTTAAAGATTTAAAGTTGCCATCAATCCCACGTGGGTGCTCGGCATTGTCCGTAGGTGCTCGGGCCCCACGGGATCGGCGCCTATGCTGGGCTGCACTTCCGAGCTGTGTAAGGGAAAGAGGCACAACGCTGATTGGAAATTAATTACGTCGTGACCGTGGAACAGGAGGTTTCACACACACGCGGACACAACACGCACACAAAGTACACAAACACACACATTCTCAGACACACAGGATCACGGTCAATAAAGGCGGATTCACGCAGGATTATACCAAGTATCGTTGCTTGCCTACTGTTTACTACTGCGGTAACTTCTAACAGACATTTCCGCCATTTTGGATCGAGGTTCTTTGTTTACATTGTTCAACAAAATCGGCTAATTTCTATTTTTAGGGCTCGGAATTCAAATAGCTTTCAAATGAGGGAACGCAACACACTCACCTTCATCTTCGCTTTTCAGATTGTTCTCCGTTGGTGGCGCTGATTCTCTTTCATGTTCTCTTTTAGCGGACGTCGCCATCTTAGCATAGCAGTAGTCGTCCATCTTCTATCACGTCTTCAACCTTCACTTCAGATAAAACGCCATCGCTCCACACTCAAAGTCCGTTTCCTGGGCTTAAGAAAAGGTGAATAGTTGAGGTATTTGATGCTATTTTTGAATCTATAAGATCGTAAATGTGAAACTTCTCCGGAAAGCCACGCCGCTTAGTCCGCCATCTTGGACTTTCTGCTTTCGATGAGTTTACGCATGCGCCAGAAGCTTGCAGCTTCCGGTCATACACAATCGACAACAGCACTTTAAAAAATAAAATACCTTTTAAATAACTAGCGGCCCTTTTCCTATTTTCTTACATTTCTGGCTCATAATTGAAGTGCTCTTTATCGCAAAAACATTTTTGTTATCAAAATACTTTGGAGATAGAAATTAAACAAAAATTGACAATGTTGTATTCTGTCTTTTAGTGGGTTCAAGCAAACGGCAAGTTGTTTGACAAAGTAAATCTTGTGAAAGTGTGAAACTAATAAAATAAGCAAACATAACTTACAATTATTTACATTATTATATATATATATATATATATATACATTATACAATTATTATTTTATTACAATTACAATGGGCTCTGTACCGAGGATGTCGTTGTGGCTTGTACAGCCCTTTGAGACACTTGTGATTTAGGGCTATATAAATAAACATTGATTGATTGATTGATTGAATTAGTCTGACATCCAAAAAAGAAAATTTCACAAACATATCAGAAGTAATCATACCTCGTTGACCTCATAAACTCCAAGGGAATAAAGTTTATTTTCAATCCGAGACTCCATTAACGTCTTCCACATCAAACACTTGTCGTCTCATGCTGCTTCCTTAATTCCCTCACATATTAATTGTCCCCCCAACAACGTGACCAAACCGGAATCAAAAATTATATTCCCCACTCAATTGACATTGGTTTGTAACACAAATAAAGTTAAAATAAACTTGCATGAAATGACCCAAGGAAATACCTTTTTAATCACATTACGTGTACAATATGAACTTATCTTTATGCATTGTATTTATTTATTCTCACCAACTACGACATTATATATCAAATACACATGTTGCTTCTGTCAGCAGCTACACTGACATTGATGTGTCTCTGAGAACTGAACACATTTTTATAACTTATAACAAAATGTGTTTATACAGTAACCTGCTCACATGAGTCACATTACAGCAGGGGTGTCAAACTCATTTTAGCTCAGGGGCCGCATGGAGGAAAATCTATTTCCACGTGGGCGTGACGGGTAAAATCATGGCATGATAACTTAAAAATACGAGTATGACAACTTCAGATGGTTTTCTTTATTTTACTTCGGCCCAAAATAGAACAAGCACATTCTGAAAATGTGCATATCACAAATAATCCTCTTGACAAAACACTTCAAGTTAGTTGAACATTTAGAGGAAAAAAATGGTGCATTTTCAAAAACACCTTGAAGAACAAAATGAATTTAGACTTAATCTCAGTGTTTCTACAAAGCAATTAAATTTTAATTCACAACCCATCTAGGATTGAACAAAAAACTAAATAAAGCATGAATAAAAACTATTCTATGCATCAACTACCTCATTTGTCATTTCCACATATTAATCCTGTGCTGACTCAACAAACCATACAAACTGAGGTAGAAACTATTCAAGAGTGTTGAGTTACTTCCTGTCTTCTAGACATAATGTGTATTGATAGAAAAATAAAAGCAGTGCAATGTGTGAACAATTTCAACAAAGCACAAATAAAAAGTTAAAAGACTGACAGTATTGCAGTAAATCACACACTGTTCACTTTCTTTACATTTGCACAGAAGACAATCATTTTCACAGAACTATATCAGTGTGCAGTGTCTCATGCTGCATTTTAAGTGGGGTTACTGATTGCTTATTTTACTCCTGTTTTACGTTGGGTGGAGGGGGAGGAGTCACAACCCCGCTTTACCGTGTACCTCTTGCTTGGTATACTTGCTCGCCCCGGTATAAACTATTTGCTTGCCTAACAGAATTGCTACTGCGACATCCAGTGGACACAATTAGAACAGCAGTTTCTTTCATTAAAAATGCAGCTGCATTTTACACTTCGCAAACTCATCTCGCAGGCCGGATTGAACCTGTTATGCCCGAATGTTGAGGGAGGTGGGGGTTGGGTTGTGGGTGTTGGGGGTTAATTGTTCATATGTCTCTGATTTGCACATCAATCAGTCTGAAGAGTAAAAGTTGGCAGTTTGTTATGCAAACAGTTACCCAGCATCACTTATGCGTCAACGTCAGTTTTGATACATCTCAACTTTGCAGTTTAAAAGGGTGTAGTGCAGGTTTTTGAGCGTGCACAAACTTGACACATGAGGCCCCAGGTCCCTGGACTGAAGAAGGAGTAACCAAGCACTTGAAGCATCATCTATCTTACTGTTCAGGAAGGTTTCAGATACAGAGAAGACATGGGGTCATGAGTGGATAAGATTATGCTCCAAATAATCCAAGTTTGTATGAATACCTCAGATATTTGTGAAAGAAGCAGTGAGGAGGTCCTGGGTAGGGTGGATGTCACCACATATGAGCAACATACCACAACCTAAACAGCTAATTGGTTATTTTCCCTTGTGTGTTCTTATGTGTTTTTCTGCGGCTGCATTATTTGTGAACCTTTTACAGCACACCGAACAACTAAATGTTTTTTCTCCAGTGTGTGTTCTCATGTGTCGAGTCAATTTGCTCCTAACAGAAAAGCTTCTGCCACAAAGTGAACACTTATTAGGTTTTTCACCTGTGTGTGTTCTCATGTGTTCAATAAAAGTGCTCTTAACAGAAAAGCTTTTGCCGCACACTGAACAACTAAATGGTTTTTCACCTGTGTGTGTTCTCATGTGTTCAATCAAACTCCTCTTAACAGAAAATGTTGTGCCACAAACTGAACACTTACAAGGTTTCTCACCAGTGTGTGTTCTCATGTGTACAGTCATTTTCATCTTAACAGAAAATGTTGTGCCACAAACTGAACACTTAAATGGTTTTTCACCTGTGTGTGTTCTCATGTGGGGAGTCAAATAGTTATTACGAGAAAAGCTTTTCCCACAAACTGAACAATTAAATGGTTTTTCACCTGTGTGTGTTCTCATGTGTTGTGTCAATGAACTATTTAGAGAAAAGCTTTTGCCGCAAACTGAACAACTAAATGGTTTTTCACCTGTGTGTGTTCTCATGTGTTGAGTCAAATGTCTCTTAATAGAACAACTTTTTCCACAAACTGAACAATTAAATGGTTTTTCACCTGTGTGTGTTCTCATGTGTTGAGTCAAATCGCTATTTTGAGAAAAGCCTTTGCCACAAACTGAACAACTAAATGGTTTTTCACCTGTGTGTGTTCTCATGTGTCGAGTTAAATTGCTATTTCGAGAAAAGCTTTTGTCACAAACTGAACAGCTCAAACATGTTTTACCTCTCTTCTTTGTAGAGCATTCAGAGTGTTTGTTGTCAGTGTGAGTCCTCATATCACCTTCACAGTCTGTATCGCTACTCAAAGGGTCTTCAACCTCGTCTTCAGCCTCACTATCTGATAGTGGAGCCAAGAGGTTGTCTACTTGTGGTTTCTCTTCATCATCTTCAGTCTTCACAAAGATAATACTCTGTGGAAACTTGGTGTAATCAGCTTCCTCTCGTCCTAGAAGACACTCTCCCTCCTGAGTGATGCAGAGTTCCTCCTCTTCCTTTTTAATGCAGGGTGGTTGTGGAGTCTCCTGCTTCAAAGTGGAGCTCCCCCCTAACTGAGGGGAAACTTCTTCTGGATTACCGATCAGCTGCTGGACGTCTGACACAAAGACAAACAAAAACACACTTATTCTATGTACTGTATGTGTGTGTACTGGCCAAATGTATGGAGAATCGGGATGACTGGAAGCAACGATGGAAGGCTCGTCTGAGGACGACCTAGAGAGAGAGAGAGATGTGTGTGTAGTGTTTCATGGCCATTCATTTAGTGCTTTGCTAGAATGATGGATCATTTTTTACATGACTTGCCATAGACTCAGAAAAGTTCAGCTAGAATCACAGAAAGTAGAAAACATCTGCTTCGATGGACATTAGGATACTACAAACTAACAGTGGGGAAAAAGTCAATATTGAAATACATCGCACAACCAAAAAAGATAATTTCTATCTCAAATAAGTCTGTAGTTAAAAAGTAGAGGACTTTTTTTAGATACCAAATGCAAGAAATTTGATCCACTTTCTGTACAATTGTAATGATCATTGGAAATATTTTGTTTTTGACACAGTTTGTCCAAAAAATTATTACTGGCATCGAGTGTACTTATTTACAGTTATTTTAAGTAGTTTTTAAATTTTTCAATGACTTTGTAAAAATGGCAGTAAAACTCCATGTCACAATATTACAATAGACTATTGTATCGTGACTCAAGTACCGTGATACATAGTTTATCGTGAAGTCCTTTCCAATACCTCGTCTAGGGCTGGACAATTATGGCAAAACATAATAATCACAATTATTTTGAGTGATTTTGGAATCACGACAAATAACACCATTATTTATAAATTTGAAAACATAAAAACTAAATTGTAAATATAATCTAAAAGAACAACCAGATATACATTAGTAACAAATGAATTACACGTAAACTAACAATCATAGTAACAATAAATTAAAATGATTATAACAACATGGCACAGGGGTTAGTGCATGTGCCTCACAATACGAAAGTCCTGAGTAGTCCTGGGTTCAATCCCGGGCTCGGGATCTTTCTGTGTGGAGTTTGCATGTTCTCCCCGTGACTGTGTGGGTTCCCTCCGGGTACTCCGGCTTCCTCCCACCTCCAAAGACATGCACCTGGGGATAAGTTGATTGGCAACACTAAATGGTCCCTAGTGTGTGAATGTGAGTGTGAATGTTGTCTGTCTATCTGTGTTGGCCCTGCGATGAGGTGGCGACTTGTCCAGGGTGTACCCCGCCTTCCGCCCGAATGCAGCTGAGATTGGCTCCAGCACCCCCCGCGACCCCAAAAGGGACAAGCGGTAGAAAATGGATGGATGGATAGCAATATGTTTTTTTTGTTTTTTTTCCAGCCATTGATTAGCAGTCTATGTTCTCTCTTTGTAGCGTTTGATGGACGCTACGTCACTACATGGGTGGAAAAATAGCTAAGCTACAGGAATCACTACAGGTTCAAAAAGGAGCGAGGCTAACGCCACGCTACTGGGAACTGTAGTTAAGCTACATAGCGTCGCTGATTCTAACTCGTAAATAAACGCTAGCAAAAGTCAGCTAACAATGCAGGTAACGGGGAAGCACTCTATTTCACCTATAAAAAACTAAGAAATATCCAAAAGCTTCCAACAACTTTTTATATACACACACTGTAAGTATATATGTACTGTAATAACAGGCAAATTTATAATAACATATAATTTTTTACGTATTTTCATAATTTTTTAACATTTTAAGAAAATGGCGGCGCATTATTTTCACAGACGCATCACAACGTTCGCTATTTCCTTCAACACCACCACCAACTATTACTAATAAAGGCAGACTTCATGAGTGCCATCAAAGAAGACGTTGGGACAAATTATGATCCAGAACCTTATATTTTTGAGCCTGAATATAAGGAGGATGAGCTACAAGTTTTAGAAGCTGAGTGATAAGCAGATCAAGCAATTAGCACTATAGCTAAGTGCTAAACAAAAAATACAAAGTATGAACATAACTCATTTCTGTAGAAACTGCCCAAATGCTGAAATTGAACTAAAATGCTGATGGAATAGGGCTGGGCAATATGGCCAAAAAAATGATCTCGATTAACATCACTTTTTTTTAAATTAAAGGCAGATTGTCCCGTGCAGGATAATAGCGAGTACAGTTGCATCCCTACTATTTACTACCACAGTATCTTGTAACAGACATTTCCGCCATGTTTGATGGAGGTAATATATGCTCACAGCTGACAACTGTCATTTTGTTCATATCTATAATTGTGTTTACTAGAGGTGTAACGGTACAGGTCACCCACACTTCGGTCCGTACCTGGTTTTAGGACCACAGTTTTGCTTCTTTTCTGTACATTTCGTGGGGGTAAAGAAAACAACCTTTTTTTTTTGCTTGTCATCACAAACACTCTGCAGGAAACAAAGTATCAGTGGTGTACTGAATACTGTAGGACTTTTATTTCAAGTTAACATTTACTAAACAATATTTTCAAATAATAAATTATTTATATTCTTTAATTATTTTACCAGCGCTTGGAAAAACGCCCCGATTGTGGAGTTTTAAATTTAATAAAAGTAAATTAAAGTGCAGTTTGAATTTGAGGTACTGTAAAATAATGTGTACCAACACATTAAACAAGTTTCATGATTATTTCAGGGACAAAATGTTTTTATCCACAAACTCAAAAATGATTTAAAAAAGAGTGTCTGCAGAGTTTTTAGCACAACAATATTTACATGTAAAAATGCCTTTTTCTGATTAAATTAGTGGGTGTGTTTAATCTCCCAGTTAGGACGAATACAGTAGTTCACTCACACACACATGCTGTCATTGCCTGCAAGTCCACAATCGGGGCAGAATTAGTGTGAGCTGCAGCAGATAGTGAAACTGAAGTCTGTCACTAAAGTTGCTGCTTCTTTTCAATGCTGTGTTTCAACTTCTATGCTAGTGTTAGTCATATTTCTTCATTTGATTATTCTGGGCTGCATCGGCGCCAATCTACATTTCTGCCAGTGGGTGCTCGGTGTGTGTGTGCATACCAATATTTTGGTACCGGTACTGGTACCAAAAGTATTTCGGTACTTTTCGGTGCTTTTCTAAATAAAGGGGACCACAAAAAATGTCATTATTGGCTTTATTTTAACAAAAAAAAGTCTGAAGGTACATTAAACATATGTTTATTATTGCAAGTTTGTCCTTAAATAAAATAGTGAACATACTAGACAACTTGTCTTTTAGTAGTAAGTAAACAAACTAAGACTCCTAATTTAGCTGCTGACATATGCAGTAACATATTGTGTCATTTATACACCTATTATTTTGTCTACATTAATAAGGACAAGCGGTAGAAAATGTATTATCAATCTACTTGTTCATTTACTGTTAATATCTGCTTATTTTCTCTTTTAATAAGTTCTATCTACACTTCTGTTAAAATGTAATAATCACTTTTCTTCTGTTGTTTGATACTTTACATTACTTTTGGATGATACCACAAATTTGGGTATCTATCCGATACCAAGTAGTTACAGGATCATACATTGGCAGTGTTGGGACTAACGGTAACTAGTAGTCTAATGCGTTATTTTTTATATTCAGTAACTCAGTTACTGTTACTACATGATGCGTTACTGCGTTATTTTACGTTATTCGCAGTATCGGCTAGAAACTGAGAATATCTGAGTGTGTTTTAATGGAGAACTGCAGTGTCGTCCTTCTGAATCTTCCTCTGTCACAAGAGGCGCGCTGTGTGTGTTACTTTTCAAAGTAACATATTACTTTTTGGTGTAAGTAACTGAGTTAGTAACTGAGTTACTTTTGAAATAAGGTAACTAGTAACTGGTTTTCCGTAATTAACCCAACACTGTACATTGGTCATATTCAAAGTCCTCATGTGTCCGGGGACATATTTACTGAGTTTATAAACATAATATACATTTAAAAAAACGAAAGAAGGTTTTGTGATGTTAAAAAATATCGATGTAATCATAGTAGTATCGACTAGATACGCCAGACCTGGGCATTGTGCGTCCCTGTCCGGCCCGTGTGAGGCCAATCATGAATTACAAAATACATTTAAAAAAGTATCTATGTCGAGTCTATTATTAGATACTCAAAGCGCTCACAGAGAAGTGAGAACCCATCATTCATTCACACCTGGTGGTGGTAAGCTACATTTGTAGCCACAGCTGCCCTGGGGTAGACTGACAGAAGCGAGGCTGCCAATTTGCACCTCCGACCACCACCTATCATTCTTTCATCATTCATTCACCAGTGTGAGTGGCACCGGGGGCAAGGGTGAAGTGTCCTGCCCAAGGACACAACGGCAGCGATTTGGATGTCAAGAGGCGGGGAGCAAACCTGCAACCCTCAGGTTTCTGGCACGGCCGCTCTACCCACTGCGCCATGCATAAAAAGATATCCAAGGAATTGAGAATGCCAATCAGCAGTGTTCAAACGCTGATCAAGAAGTGGAAAATGAGGGATTCAGGTAGACCAGCAAAGATTTCTACCACAACAGCCAGGAAAATTGTTCGAGATGCAAAGAAAAATCCACAAATAACTTCAGCCTATTTTTCTTCAAGTGCCTCCTTATTGTGCATCTTGAAACAGCCACACCACCATTTTTTAGAGAGTCCTGTATTTCAGCTGAAGTTATTTGTCGATTTTTCTTTGCATCTCGAACAATTTTTCTGGCAGTTGTGGTTGAAATCTTTGCTGGTCTACCTGAATCCCTCATTTTCCACTTCTTAATCAGCGTTTGAACACTGCTGATTGGCATTCTCAATTCCTTGGATATCTTTTTATACCCCTTTCCTATCTTATGCAGTTCAATTACCTTTTCTCGCAGATCCTTTGACAATTATTTTGCCTTCCCCATGACTCAGAATCCAGAAACCTCTGTGCAGCACTGGATGAAAGATGCAATGGTCTGTCAGAAGCCCAGAAACTCACTGACCTTTTATACACACACATTAATTACAAACAAACAGGTCACAGGTGAGGATTGGAACCTTGATTAGACATTCAAACCTGTTTGTGTCAACTTTTGTGCATGTTATCAGATCAAAGTCACTGGGGTATGTAAACTTTTGATCTAGGTCATTTGGGTACTTTCTTTTGTCATTTTGATTTAAAAAGAGTAAACACAGTTTTTTGCCAATAAATAGCTTCACACAACCATTAAGCATGAGTGGAAGAAAGGTTTTTGTGTTATCATTCATATTCTCTGAAGAATGGCCAAGAAATCATAAATCCTCCCAGGGTATGTAAACTTATGAGCACAACTGTATATATATATATATATATATATATATATATATATATATATATATATATATATATATATATATATATATATATATATATATATATATATATATATATATATGTATATATAAATATATATAAATATATATATATATATATATATATATATATATATATATATATATATATATATATATATATATATATATATATATATATATATGAAAGACTTAAAAGTATACTAGAAGATGTTGTGGATCATGTTGACTATTGGTCCTCCTAATTGTCAATCATTCTGGTGATGTTACGTAAGGACATATATATATATCAAATAAAACAAATGGCTTATCGATAAGCTATTTTTTATTTATTTATTACAATGCCAAAATAGGCCTAACAACGCCAATGGTTGTAATTCTGTAGCACTTTGAGATTTGGAATCAAATGTAAAGTAGATTACAAATACAATCTATTATATATATATATATATATATATATATATATATATATATATATATATATATATATATATATATATATATATATATATATATATATATATATATATCCTTACGTAACATCACCAGAATGATTGACAATTAGGAGGAACAATAGTCAACATGATCCACCCAGAAATAAATAAAACAAATGGCTTATCAATAAGCCATTTAAAAAAAATAAAAAATGTTTTAATATTTATTTACATGTAACATTATTCTCCTACTCACCTTTCCAGTAGAGGCCTCTCCCCTCTCACTTTCTGTGCTCCTCTGCCCTGACTCCTACAGGTCAATAGGGGTTGTGGAGTGATTATTATTATTATTATCTACTGATAATAGTCATATGTGAATGAGCTCAGCTCCTGTTCTCCTCCATGTGTAAAGTGAGAAACACAGCTGATGCTCCAGAAGGAAGTAACCCCAAAGATAGCAAATGGTAAAAAACAGTGCACATTTAACTTTATAAATAACCAGGACCTTCATGATGCATTTCAGGCTAACTAGCTAACTAAGTAGCAGCATTGTTTTAGAGCGGGAATGTAACTTTTTGTCAAACACAGACCTGGTGTAAAGTGGAGCTAATACATTTTACTACAAGCAGTGATGAATACTTACTTTCTTGAAAACGTTTCTTATGTCCATTTTGCATCTGTTCACGTTCTTGTTCTGCAATGCTGTGTGCTAATGTGCTTCGTACACCTGCAGGAGTCCGCAAGCAGGGTCGCAGAGAAAATGCGGCCTGGATTTTGAGTGATGTGGGCATTTTCTATATGAACAAGTGGAATGGATTGGATACTGACGCACTAAAGGGGCTCTCTACCTTACGCTATGAAGTGAGGGGAAACTAAGTGAATAATGACAGGTTACATGATTATTTATTTAAACTCATATTCGGGCCACTTTATAATGAATATGCCGGCATGTATTTGTAAAAAAATATATATTTATATATATAAAACACCAAATGATTTAGGGGGGCTCAAACCCCCCTAAAATAGGCCAAACAACGCCAATGTTGCCATCAATCCCATGTGGGTGCTCGGCGTTGTCCGTAGGTGCTCGGGCCCCGAAGCACCCACGGGATCGGCGCCTATGCTGGGCTGCACTTCCGAGCTGTGTAAGGGAAAGAGGCACAACGCTGATTGGACATTAATTACGTCGTGACCGTGGAACAGGAGGTTTCGCACACACACACGGACACAAACACACACAGGATCACGGTCAATAAAGGCGGATTCACGCAGGATTATACCAAGTATCGTTGCTTGCCTACTGTTTACTACTGCGGTAACTTCTAACAGACATTTCCGCCATTTTGGATCGAGGTTCTTTGTTTACATTGTTCAACAAAGTCGGTTAATTTCTATTTTTAGGGCTTGGAATTCAAATAGCCTTCAAATGAGGGAACGCAACACACTCACCTTCATCTTCACTTTTCAGATTGTTCTCCGTTGGTGGCGCTGATTCTCTTTCATGTTCTCTTTTAGCGGACGTCGCCATCTTAGCATAGCAGTAGTCGTCCATCTTCTATCACGTCTTCAATCTTCACTTCAGATAACACGCCATCGCGCCACACTCAAAGTCCGTTTCCTGGGTTTAAGAAAAGGCGAATAGTTGAGGTATTTGATGCTATTTTTGAATCTATAGGATCGTAAATGTGAAACTTCTCCGGAAAGCCACGCCGCTTAGTCCGCCATCTTGGACTTTCCGCTATACCACTGTTCCATGTGTTTGCGCATGCGCCAAAAGTTTGCAACTTCCGATCGACAACTGCACTTTAAAAAATAAAATACATTTTAAATAACTAGCGGCCCTTTTCATCTTTTCTTACATTTCTGGCTCATAATTGAAGTGCTCCTTATCGCGAAAACCTTTTTTGATATCAAAATACTTTGGAGATAGAAATGAAACAAAAATCGACAATGTTGTATTCTGTCTTTTAGTGGGTTCAAGCAAACGGCAAGTTGTTTGACAAAGTAAGTGTTGTGAAAGTGTGAAACTCACACTACCCCAGTATACATTTTCAACATTATAGCATTTCACCCTTCTGACGTTTTTTCCTCTTGACTTTTATCAGTAATATCCTCATTGAACGATGACTTGTACTCGACCTCGGACCAACTGCACTCAGTGAGGAAACAAACACGCTCACATAAATATTGCTCTTATTGCAAGCATAGACAGCAGAACACTTCTATTTTCACTTTTGTACACTGACTTTAGTTATCTGCTGCACTGACAAGATGCCTGCTCGGTCCAGTCTGCATGGATGAGCGAGGATGCGTCTAAGGAGACTGAGGTGTCCGATACCTGCTCATTCAGCCAAGACACCATGAACTTTGTCCATCCCGGTGCTCAGTGCCAGCTCCGCAGCCCTGTCTCTTCATCCACATCTCCTCCAGTTTCTCCAAACGGACTCTGGTGTGGCAGAGACCCAGCAGCTGGTCTCCATGGCCAAAATAGGCTCCCAGGAGGCATATCCAGAAGTCCACAAAAAAGCACTACAGAAGTCATGAAAGTGCCACCCCTTGTCACACAGTCCCAAAGGGTCCTGAACCATAAGGCAAACAAATATATATATATAATAACACATGAAAACAAGAGGGAATCACAAAAGGATGACACAAGAGCACAGAGCTCCTAGCAACAGCAGCCACTACAGCGGCGCACTGCCTTCCTGCGCCGGTCAAAACCAACACTGTGATTAATCATCATTCATTTATGGTAACGCATTAAAGCCCTATACTGAAAGCCACTACTACCGACCACGCAGTCTGATAGTTTATATATCAATGATGAAATCTTAACATTGAAACACATGCCAATACGGCCGGGTTAACTTATAAAGTGCAATTTTAAAATTCCCGCCACACTTCCGGTTGAAAAACTCCTTTGGATATGATTTATGCGCGTGACGTCACAAAATCCACGGAAGTGGTTGGACCCCATCTGACCCGATACAAAAACCTCTTGTTTTTTTCGACAAAATTCCACAGTATTCTGGACATCTGTGTTGGTGGATCTTTTGCAATTTGTTTAATGAACAATGGAGGCTGCAAAGAAGAACGTTGTAGGTGGGATCGATCGGTGTATTAGCGGCTAAGTACAATACTTACAGCAACACAACAAGGACTACTTACTACGCCTAGCCGATGCTTGCCGCCAAACCCACGGATGAAGTCCTTCGTCGCGCCGTCGATCGCTGGAACGCAGGTGAGCACGGCTGTTGATGGGAAGATGAGGGCTGGCTGGCGTAGGTGGAGCGCTAATGTTTTTATCATAGTTCTGTGAGGTCCGGTTGCTAAGTTGCTAAATTAGCCTTAGCGTCGTTAGCAACAGCATTGTTAAGCCTTACCAGGCTGAGAATTTTGAACCGTGTAGTTACATGTACATGGTTTAATAGTATTGTTGATCTTCTGTCTATCCTTCCAGTCAGGGGTTTATTTATTTTGTTTCTATCTTCATTTGAGAACGATGCTATCACGTTAGCTCAGTAGCTAAGTGTGTCACCGATGTATTGTCGTGGAGATAAAAGTCACTTTAAATGTCCATTTCGCGTGCTCGACTCTCATTTTCAAGAGGATATAGTATCCGAGGTGGTTTAAAATACAAATCTGTGATCCACAATAGAAAAAGGAGAGAGTGTGGAATCCAATGAGCCAGCTTGTACCTAAGTTACGGTCAGAGCGAAAAAAGATACGTCCATCACTGCCTCACTAGTCATTACTGTAATGTTCCTCATCTACGAATCTTTCATCCTCGCTCAAATTAATGGGGTAATCGTCGCTTTGTCGCTCCGAATCTCTCGCTCCATTGTAAACAACGGGGAATTGTGAGGAATACTAGCTCCTGTGACGTCACACTACTTCCGGTAGAGGCAAGGCTTTTTTTTATTAGCGAGCAAAAGTTGCAAACTTTATCGTCGATTTTCTCTACTAAATCCTTTCAGCAAAAATATGGCAATATCGCGAAATGATCAAGTATGACACATAGAATGGATCTGCTATTCCCGTTTAAATAAAAAAAATTCATTTCAGTAGGCCTTTAACATTGACAGCCTTAGTTGAAACCCATATTTAATTTTTTTTAACTCAGCAAATCATTGACCTGTAAATTATGGCCCATTATTATGGAAATTGAATTGTCTCACATCAACTTATATATTTCAATGTGATATTAATACATATGCATATATTAATAAATATACAAATACAAATGTTATATATAAATAAATCATTTGTATAAGAAAACGTGTATTTGTAAATATATTTTTGAGATTTGAAAATATATACAAGTAACATTTATAAATATACAAATGTGACATACAAATGAATCGAGAAATTCTATGAATACACGTGTATTTGTAAATATATTTTTGAGATGTGAATATAAATATGCTTGATTTTGTATTTGTATTGAATTTGCATATGTGGATCGCTTTTTTGCTTTTGTGTCGATGAGACATTTCTACCACAAACCAGATGCACAAATACATGTGACCTACACACTCCCCTGAACAACCAGCAGAGGGCACTGCAGCCGGAGCCACACATTGCACTGATAAGAGATGGCATTGATACAATAAAATAAGCAGCTTGCATGGTCTTTCAGATTAACTGGATGAATTAGCATTAGCTAATACAACGCTAACGTTAGCTAGCTCAGGCCCTTTGTGCATTTTCTCTGTAACGACGTGGATTGTTTTTGGGCAAAAAACTCTGAGCATTTTGCATATAATGCATATAATGAATGCTCTGTGACCCAGACCGCTCTGGCTGCAGTGCCCTCTGCTGGTTGTTCAGGGGAGTGTGTAGGTCACATGGATTTGTGCATCTCGTTTGTGGTAGAAGGCGATCCACACATGCAAATTCAATACGAATACAAATACAAAATCAAGCATATTTATATTGAAATCGCAAATATATATTTACAAATACACGTTTATTTATACAAATTCTTGATTTATTTGTATGTCACATTTTTATGTTCATACATTTTATTTGTATATATTTTCAAATCTCAAAAATATATTTACAAGTACATTTATTTATACAAATTATTTAATTATACATCACATTTGTATATTTATTAATATATGCATTTGTATTGATATCATATTGATATATATATAAGTCGATGTGAGACAATTCTACTTCCATACATTATCAGTGTTACTCCCTCCGAGGTCTTAATCAAGGTTCAAGTCGTTTGTTTTTCTCACAGACGTTTATTTCAGCCACGTCTTCTTCACGTTACCAACGATGCCAAATATAATGCCGTCAGAAGTAATAAAATAATCAAACAGAACATACAATTAGTCTGACATAAAAAAACAACAACAACACATAGATTTGACAAACATATCAGAAGTAATCATACCTTGTTGGCCTCATAAACTCCAAGGGAATAAAGTTTATTTTCAATCCGAGACTCCATTAACGTCTTCCACATCAAACACTTGTCGTCTCATGCTGCTTCCTTAATTCCCTCACATATTAATTGTCCCCACAACAACGTGACCAAACTGGAAACAAAACATATATTCCCCACTCAATTGACATGGGTTTGTAAAATAAAGTTAAAATAAACTTGCATGAATTAACCCAAGGAAATACCTTTTTAATCACATTATGTGTACAATATGAACTTATATTTATGCATTGTATTTATTTATTCTCACCAACTTTGACTTTATATATCAAATATACATGTTGCTTCTGTCAGCAGCTACACTGACATTGATGTGTCTCTGAGAACTGAACACATTTTTATAACTTATAACAAAATGTGTTTATACAGTAACCTGCTCACATGAGTCAGATTACAGCAGGGGTGTCAAACTCATTTTAGCTCAGGGGCCGCATGGAGGATAATCCATTTCCAAGTGGGCGGGTCGGGTAAAATCATGGCATGATAACTTAAAAATATGACTACAACAACTTCAGATTATTTTCTTTACTTTACCGCTTTATTATGAAGCTGGCTGTGGCGCGTACTTTCTGACGTCATTTCCTGTGTGGGGCGCGGTCTTTCTGGCGTCACTTCCTCTCCGAACTCAGTTTCTAAACGATCAATGAGTCCATACAAAGCTAAGAGCCGGAGATTCAAGAAATACACGGCACACTTACCCGTGTAAACATTTTTTAGAAGAGGGGATGTCACGGCTCGGACACACACCAGTGCACAATCATCTGTGAGCTGTGCTGAGCGCACCTCCAAGAGCGCTCGCGCGCGCGTAACCCCGGCTGCTGCGGGCAGCTGCTTTCCACTGCACTGATGAGAGGGACGCCTACTTAAACCACCGCTACCAGAGATCCAGTGCCAGAACGTAGCGACCCGTACATCGTACCGTAAGCTCGTCTCAAACTCCCTCGTTGCCTTTTTCAAAGCCTGATCTCTGTTTTTTCCCTGCGTAATTGTCCTGTCCTTCCTCGCCTCGCAGTTCCTTGTGTGCGTCCCTGAGTCAAGCTGTGTGTCTTGTGCTCCTGGATCTTCCCTGTCTTCCTCGTGCTTCCTGGTTCTCCACTCCTCGCTTGCCCCCGGACTATGACGATTCGCTCCTGCCTCACGACCACGCTTCCGCCCCCGGACAACCCTGCCTGTCTAGCCCTTGTCTGACAGCACCGCTCCTCTCAACACACCTCCAACATTTACAGTAAACACATAGTCTGACACCCATTTCCTGTTGGTTACATACACATTATATTATATATAATATATAGTTATATAATATAATATATTCTAAAATATAATATATATATATATATCCTTTAATAAAGACTGTGTACCTCTTGCTTGATATACTTACTCGCCCAGAAACAAGCTATTTGCTTGCCTAACACAATTGAAATTGCGACATCCAGTGGACACATTTAGTACAGCAGTTTCTGTCATAAAAAAATGCAGCTGACTTTTACTCTTAACCCACTAATCTCACGGGCCGAATTGAACCTGTTATGCCCGAATGTCGAGGGAGGTTTAGGGTTTAATTGTTCATATGTCTCTGAGGTCAAAGGTTGCCACTTTATGGGATCGATTGATTGAGACGTTTATTGACATCTTAAATAATTGAATGCATGTAATGCTTTAAAAAGGCAAATGGATGGCACAAAAAGCCAAAAGGCTTGTTTCCATTGTGGTCCATTGTGGGAACAGTTACCCAGCATCACTTATGCGTCAACGTCAGTTTTGATACATCTCAACTTTGCAGTGAAAAAGGGTGTAGTGCAGGTTTTTGAGCGTGCACAAACTTGACACATGAGGCCCCAGGTCCCTGGACTGAAGAAGGAGTAACCAAGCACTTGAAGCATCATCTATCTTACTGTTCAGGAAGGTTTCAGATACAGAGAAGACATGGGGTCATGGGTAGTGAAGATTATGCTCCAAATAATCCAAGTTTGTATGAATACCTCAGATATTTGTGAAAGAAGCAGTGAGGAGGTCCTGGGTAGGGTGGATGTCACCACATATGAGCAACATACCACAAACTAAACATCTAATTGGCTATTTTCCCTTGTGTGTTCTTATGTGTTTTACTGCGTCTGCATTATGTGTAAACCTTTTACAACACACTGAACAACTAAATGGTTTTCCTCCAGCGTGTGTTCTCATGTGTCGATACAAAGAGCTGTTATGAGGAAAGCTTTTGCCACAAACTGAACAGTTAAATGTTTTTTCTCCTGTGTGTGTTCTCATGTGTTGAGTCCTATTTTGAGAAAAGCTTATGCCACAAACTGAACAATTAAATGTTTTTTCACCTGTGTGTGTTCTCATGTGTTCAGTCAAATGGCTATTTCGAGAAAAACTTTTGCCACAAACTGAACACTTAAATGGTTTTTCACCTGTATGTGTTTTCATGTGTTCAGTCAAATGGCTATTTTGAGAAAAGCATTTGCCACAAATTGAACAATTAAATGGTTTTTCTCTTGTGTGTGTTCGTATGTGTTTAGTCAAAATGCTATTTCGAGAAAAGCTTTTGCCACAAACTGAACACTTAAATGTTTTTTCTCCTGTGTGTGTTCTCATGTGGTGAGTCAAAGAGCCATTTTGAGAAAAGCTGTTGCCACAAACTGAACAACTAAATGGTTTTTCACCTGTGTGTGTTCTCATGTGTTCAGTCAAATGGCTATTTTGACAAAAACTTTTGCCACAAACTGAACAATTAAATGTTTTTTCACCTGTGTGTGTTCTCATGTGTTCAGTCAAATGGCTCTTTTTAGTAAAACTTTTAGCACAAACTGAGCAGCTCAAACATGTTTTACCTCTCTTCTTTGTAGAGCATTCAGAGTGTTTGTTGTCAGTGTGAGTCCTCATATCACCTTCACAGTCTGTATCGCTGCTCAAAGGTTCTTCAACCTCGTCTTCAGCCTCACTATCTGATAGTGGAGCTAAGAGGTTGTCTACTTGTGGTTTCTCTTCATCATCTTCAGTCTTCACAGAGAGAATACTCAGTGGAAACTTGGTGTAATCAGCTTCCTCTCGTCCTAGAAGACACTCTCCCTCCTGAGTGATGCAGAGTTCCTCCTCTTCCTTTTTAATGCAGGGTGGTTGTGGAGTCTCCTGCTTCAAAGTGGAGCTCCCCCCTAACTGAGGGGAAACTTCTTCTGGATTACCGATCAGCTGCTGGACGTCTGACACAAAGACACAAACAAAAAACACACTTATTCTATGTACTGTATGTGTGTGTAGTGTTTCATGGCCATTCATTTAGTGCCTTGCCAGAATGATGGATCAATGTTTACATGACTTGTCATAGACTCAGAAAAGTTCAGCTAGAATCACAGAAAGTAGAAAACATCTGCTTCGATGGTCATTAGGATACTACAAACTAACAGTGGGGAAAAAGTCAATATTGAAATGCATCGCACAACCAAAAAAGATAATTTCTATCTCAAATAAGTCTGTAGTTAAGGAGTAAAGGACTTTTTTTTTAGATACCAAGTGCAATAAATTGTATCCACTTTATGTACAATTGTAATGATAATTTTATTTACTTTGTTTTTGACACAGTTTGTCCAAAAAAATGATTACTAGCATCGAGTGTACTTATATACATTTATTTGAAGCAGTTTTTTTTAAAATTTTTAATGACTTTATAAGAATCACAGTAAAACTCAATATTACAATAGACTATTGTATCGTGACTCAAGTACCGTGATACATAGTTTATCATGAAGTCCTTTCCAATACCTCGTCTAGGGCTGGACAATTATGGCAAAACATAATAACAACAAATATTTTGAGTGATTTTGGAATCACGATAAATAACACCATTATTTATTCATTTGAAAACGTAAAAACAGTACCACCAAAACTCAATTGTAAATATAATCTAAAAGAACAAGCAGATATACATTAGTAACAAATTAATAACACGTAAACTAACAATCTTAGTAACAATAAATGATTATAGCAATATGTTTTTTGTTTTTTTCCAGCCATTGATTAGCAGTCTATTTTCTCTCTTTGTAGCGTTTGATGGACGCTACGTCACTACATGGGTCGAAAAAAAGCTGAGCTACAGGAATCACTACGGGTTCAAAAAGGAACAAGGCTAACGCCACGCTACTGGGATCTGTAGTTAAGCTACATAGCGTCGCTACTTGTTGTGCACTACTGCCCATCACTGATTCTAACTCGTAAATAAACGCTAGCAAAAGTCAGCTAACAATGCAGGTAATGGGGATGTACTCTATTTCGCCTGTAAAAAATATCGAAAAGCTTCCAACAACTTTTTATATACACGCCGTAAGTACATATGTACTGTAATAACAGGCACATTCATAATAACATGTAATATTTACGCATTTTCATCATTTTAAGCAAACGGCAGCGCATTATTTTCACAGACGCATCACAACGTTCGCTATTTCCTTCAACAACACCACCATTACTAATAAAGGCAGACTTCATGAGTGCCATCAAAGAATACTTTGGGACAAATTATGATCCAGAACCTTATATTTTTGAGCCTGAATATAGGGAGGATGAGCTACAAGTTTTAGAAGCTGAGTTGTTCTGAAGGTTTGCATATTTGTGTAATTGTCCCTTTAGTCCTGCAGATAGGAGATCATTTCTGTTAAGGGATTAATTATTATAATTATTTATTTCTATTTCATATGTGTCGTTTGGGAAGTTAAAATGTGTTTCTGTAAGTTGTTTTAACCGTTGCTATGGTTGCGGTTGCTATGGTTATGGGCAGTTCCGTTTCCGCCGGCAGGTAAAAGGAATGAAAGTGTTTAGAGAGCTCCGGCGTCAACAAGCAACGTAGCGTGGTTAACACGGCACGGGAGGTAGTTCACCGCGGTTGCAGCTTGGAGAAGTAACTACTGTAAGCTTCCTACTTCAGAGTGTTACAAGTGACAGTTGATAAACGTGCACTAGTTCAAGTTTAAGGACGTTTGGGCACTTCACGTTGCCACTAGCTGTGACGTGTATGCTAACCGCTAGTAGGCTAACCGCAGCTCGCATGTGATCACCTCCTGGGGGGTGAGGGGAGCAGTGAGCAGCAGCGGTGGCCGCGCCCGGGAATCATTTTTGGTGATTTAACCCCCAATTCCAACCCTTGATGCTGAGTGCGTTGGTACTTTAGCTTTAACTTAACGTGTGTTTTGTTTGCTGCACAGTGACTGCACGAACGGCAGGTTTAGTCAGGTTTTGAGTTAAGTTATTCAAGAGACACTCTCCCCTGAAACTGTGTACAAGCTGGAGAGCGAGTGTGGTAACATTAGAGAGAGTTTAGCTGTGTGCTATCGTGGCTACATCACTGCGAGGGACGTGGACAGCGTGAGTTTGGAGTGTTAATTGCACACGCTCACGGACTAGTCGACAGAGAGGTGACCCAGGAAGAGGCTGGTTCTCCTCCCGCTCCAGACTGGGCTCCTGAGGCGAGCTAAAGGAAGCACGGCCGAGTTTCTCTTCCCTACAATAGAATAGAATAGAATGGACTTTATTGTCATTATATTTGCATATAACGAGATTACAACGTGAGGTGTCCCCCCTCTCCAACGCCCCCTTTGTATCCAGCAGTTTCAACTCACCCCACCCCACCCCTACGTGCACCACCCATTCAGCAGGACCACAACGGACAATCTTCTGGCCCAGCCAAGGGGCCCAGGTTGGACTGTGTGTGTGTGTTGTGTGATTGCTTTAGTGCGGGAGGTTCTATTGGGGAGGCAGTGTGTGAGTGGGGATGAGTGGATGAGTGTAATTTATGTGTTTATTATTGTCTGCTTATTGTATGTTTATGTGGTATATAGTCAATTGTTTAACTATATAAGTCGTCTCCTCTCACTCTCTCTTAGACTAGATTTCTTTGGTAAACAGTGAATAATTCAAGCATCCCCCTAAGGTAACATACAGTCCTTTACAGGCTCCCGTATAACCACCAAAATTTAATTTTAAATATAATCTAAAAGAACAACCAGATATACATTAGTAACAAATAAATAACACGTAAAATAACAATCATAGTAACAATAAATTAAAATGACTATAGCAATGTGAAAAACAAATCAAATTCAAGTTTTCAGTTTACATTTTTCTGAATTCCGTTTCTTACCTCTCACACTTATTTTACCACAGTAGATTGCTTGCTTTTTGTGTCATAGAAATAAAAACATTTAAATCAATCAATCAACCAATCAATCAAAGCGGAAAGTGTGAGTTTTGAGAAAACTCGAGGCAGTAAAATCGAGTGATTTTGGAATCACGATAAATAACACAATTATTTATTAATTTGAAACGCAAAAACAGTATCACCAAAACTCAATTTTAAATATAATCTAAAAGAACAACCAGATATACATTAGTAACAAATAAATAACACGTAAAATAAAAATCATAGTAACAATAAATATAAATTGAGTATAGCAATATGAAAAACAAATCAAATTCAGGTTTTGTGCTTAATTTTTTCTGAATTCCATTTCTTACATCTCACATTTATTTCACCACAAGAAATTGTTTGTTCTTTATGTCAAAAACAATGTTTTCTAAAATAAATCAATCAAAGCAGAAAGTGTGAGTTTTGAGAAAACTTGAAGCTGTAAAATGAAGAAAGCCTCTCAAGTTGCGACTGCTTTCCAGTTTGTACATTGATCTTACATCGTGATGCCGTTCACAACAACACAAGAAGTGTTTTGTGGTTTATGGATTGTTCTTGCTAGCTTTAGCTTCATAGTTTAGTCGCTGTTTCAAGTGGCCGTGTCCACATTGTTTAGTTCAGGACAGGGTGGTTGAGTGTTTCGGGGATGAACGAGGGGTACCGGACACATTATTGTCCCAAACAAATGTTCCTTCTCCTCACAACGACAACATTTCACTCACATTTATGTCAATTTCCGTGAAATTCTGATTCTGTTTTAGTGGCCAATTCCGAAGTTACGTTAAAGCGAAAATCATGTGGTCTTACTTTTTTGTTGAGTTCAGTGATTACTGATTAGACATACTAGCACTGTGTCAAATAAAAAGTAGCACATTCTAGTAGACATGGTCTTTTTTTCAGTCATACGCTCACTCATCCCTTTAACCGTTACAGGCTCAAGAATTTGCATGCACGTTCATCTTTTTTTTTTTACGAACACATGTTTATGATCGTGCCAAGTCTTAATTGAAATTGAGATTAAAATGAGATTAATTGTCCAGCCCTAACTCAGCCCTACTCAGAACTAGGAAATACAATTAAAAAATGCTCAAAATCAAATCCTGGCACAACAATATCATTTTAATCTTTCACTAGCTGCTACAGTGTTTACAAGATGGAGGATGACTTAGAGATAGTGGCTGTTATGTCCACTCTAACATCCATCCAATAACTTGATGGACTCCATCAATAACTTAGCTTAGTAATGCGAGCTAAATATTTAATGGGTGAGGGCCGACATCCGGGCAACTGAGCTACATACGGGTTCTTGGAGCCATAGCAACCAGACTGGCGTTGAAAACAAACCGTTGCCATTACTCTTTAACCTGTCGACCTACGCTGGTTAAATTCATTCTGCCTCCAAAATGCCGAAAAACTCTGTTGTTTTTGGTTGTGCTAACCACAACTGGAAACAGGGAAAACAAAGGTTGTATTTTGTTCTGCCAAAGCGTGATAAAAGCCCACAGAGACGAGACAAATGGCTCGCAGCTTTACACCGGGAAAAAGAGGACGGTTCTCACTGGAGTCCCCCAAAGTCCCGGGTCGTGTGTTCGGATCACTTCGTTTCTGGTAAATATAAGGAACAAAAATCCACCTTCTTAACCACAACTTGGCTATACGTCCGTGCTAATGTTGTACTTGTTGAATTTGTACCTTATAACGTTCGACAGCTGAAGTTGTTGTTGTACAAAAATAACATGCGGTATATACTATATAGTCTATAGCCTAGCTAGCTATTTTTGAAAACCGGACAACGAGAAGATACCAAAGGCAGCGTTAAGATGGACACCACCGGGAAAACGTAAGCCAGGGCGGCCAAAGAACACCTGGCGAAGAACAGTTGAAGGGGAGCTGAAAGAGATGAAGCTTACATGGGGCGAGGCACAGAGACGAGCACAGCAGCGAGATGAATGGCGTCGAGTCGTCGAAGCCTTATTTCCCATCCGGGAAGAAGAGGATTAAGTTAAGTAAGTAATATACTATATAGTCTATAGCCTAGCTAGCTATTTTCGAAAACCGGTTTCGTTATACACTAACACTTGATCTTGTTGTTGATAACTTCCGCGTCTTTTGATTGATTGATTGAGACTTTTACTAGTAGGTTGCACAGTGAAGTACATATTCCGTACAATTGACCCCTAAATGGTAACACCCCAATAAGTTTTTCAACTTGTTTAAGTCGGGGTCCACTTAAATTGATTCATGATGTACTATCATATATACTATCATCATAATACAGTCATCACACAAGATAATCACAATTAATTATTTACATTATTTACAATCTGGGGTGTGGATGGGGGGGGGGGGGGTGGTAGGATATGGACATCAAGTAGTGGACATAGAGAGAGAGAGAGAGAGAGAGAGAGATCAGAAGGCTTTAGTAGCGCGCAGGCTAAGCTAACTAGCAAGCTAAGCTAAGCCTGAGAAGCTTTAAAGTTCACTGAGACGAGTCTGACGCAAATAATACATTTTCGTTTTTTCACACGATATGCGAATAAGTAAAAATGCGTAAATGAAGGATTTAACGCCGACTTCCAAGCCACAACGCTCGTTAAATGCTTTTTCTGTCAATGTTGTGTTCGCTGTGAGCTGGTTTGTTTTCAACGAATTCCCGGTTGCTAGGGGATTGGTAGGCGGAAGTGACGTAGGTCCGCCCTCACCCATTAGTAGGAAGCGCTTGTTTTGCTCTTCCACTTTCTTCATTTGACTTTTTGCATTCTTTCATCTCCTCTGATGTGAACTCCACTGCCTTCTTCAAGCTAACAATCATGGCGGCTCTTTCTTTACATTCTTCAACAAAGTGGGTTAATTTGTCATTAACACCCTTTTAGAGCTTAAAATAGCTGTCAAATCATAAAAAACTTTAACTCACTCACCTTCATCTTTCGTCTTTATCTCCGTTGGTGATTTGCTGGAAGTTGGTGGCGCTGATTCTCTTTCATGTTCTCTTTTAGCGGACGTCGCCATCTTAGCATAGCAGTAGTCGTCCATCTTCTATCACGTCTTCAATCTTCACTTCAGATAACACGCCATCGCTCCACACTCAAAGTCCGTTTCCTGGGCTTAAGAAAAGGTGAATAGTTGAGGTATTTGATGCTATTTTTGAATCTATAAGATCGTAAATGTGAAACTTCTCCGGAAAGCCACGTCGCTTAGTCCGCCATCTTGGACTTTCCGCTTTCGATGTGTTTACGCATGCGCCAAAAGCTTGCAACTTCCGGTCATACACAATCGACAACTGCACTTTAAAAAATAAAATACCTTTTAAATAACTAGCGGCCCTTTTCATCTTTTCTTACATTTCTGAATCATAATTGAAGTGTTCCTTATCGCGAAAACATTTTTTATATCAAAATACTTTGGAGATAGAAATTAAACAAACATCGACAATGTTGTATTCTGTCTTTTAGTGGGTTCAAGCAAACGGCAAGTTGTTTCACAAAGTACATCTTGTGAAAGTGTGAAACTAATAAAATAATCAAACAGAATTTACAATTCGTCTGACATCCAAAAAAGAAAATTTCACAAACATATCAGAAGTAATCATACCTCGTTGGCCTCATAAACTCCAAGGGAATAAAGTTTATTTTCAATCCGAGACTCCATTAACGTCTTCCACATCAAACACTTGTCGTCTCATGCTGCTTCCTTAATTCCCTCACATATTAATTGTCCCCCCAACAACGTGACCAAATTATATTCCCCACTCAATTTACATGGGTTTGTAACAAAAATAAAAATAACATAAACTTGCATGAATTAACCCAAGGAAATACCTTTTTAATCACATTATGTGTACAATATGAACTTATCTTTATGCATTGTATTTATTTATTCTCACCAACTATGACATTATATATCAAATATACATGTTGCTTCTGTCAGCAGCTACACTGACATTGATGTGTCTCTGAGAACTGAACACATTTTTATAACTTATAACAAAAAGTGTTTATACAGTAACCTGCTCACATGAGTCACATTACAGCAGGAGTGTCAAACTCATTTTAGCTCAGGGGCCGCATGGAGGATAATCCATTTCCAAGTGGGCGGGACGGGTAAAATCATGGCATGATAACTTAAAAATACGACTACGTCCATTTAAGATGTTTTTATTTTAGTTTGCCAAAAATAGAACAAACACATTCTGAAAATGTACATATCACAAATAATCCTCTTTACAAAAAATTTCAAGTTAGTTGAACATTTAAGGGGAAAAATGGTGCATTTTCAAAAACACCTTGAAGAACACAATGAACTTAGACTTAATCTCAGTGTTTCTACATAGCAATTAAACTTTAAATCACAACCCATTTAGGATTGAACAAAAACAAAATAAAGCATGAATAAAAATTATTCCATGTATCAACTACCTCATTTGTCATTTCCACATATTAATCCTGTGCTAACTCAACAAACCATACAAACTGAGGTAGAAACTATTCAAGAGTGTTGAGTTACTTCCTGTCTTCTAGACATAATGTGTATTGATAGAAAAATAAAAGCTGTGCAATGTGTGAACAATTTCAACAAAGCACAAATAAAAAGTTAAAAGACTGACAGTATTGCAGTAAATCACACACTGTTCACTTTCTTTACATTTGCACAGAAGACAATCATTTTCACAGAACTACATCAGTGTGCAGTGTCTCATGCTGCATTTTAAGTGGGGTTACTGAGTGCTTATTTTACTCCTGTTTTACGTTGGGTGGAGGGGGAGGAGTCACAGCCCCGCTTTACCGTGTACCTCTTGCTTGGTATACTTGCTCGCCCCGGTATAAACTGTTTGCTTGCCTAACAGAGTTGCTATTGTGACATCCAGTGGACACATTCAGAAAAGCAGTTTCTTTCATTAAAAAATGCAGCTGAATTGAACCTGTTTTGCCTGAATGTCGAGGGAGGTGGGGGTTGGGTTGTGGGTGTTGGGGGTTAATTGTTCATATGTCTCTGATTTGCACATCAATCAGTCTGAGGAGTAAAAGTGGGCACTTGGTTATGCTAACAGTTACCGTTTTTTTATGATTATAAATCGCAGTTTTTCTCATAGTTTGGCCGGGGGTGCGATTTATACTCCGGAGCGATTTATGTGTGAAATTATTAACACATTACCATAAAATATCAAATAATATTATTTAGCTCATTTGCGGAAGAAATGAAGCAAATGTCCGCAATCGTCACACACGTCAACCAATAGGAATTCGACGGGGGCGGGTCATGTCAGAAGTGCATTGTGGGTCATGGGATGCTAACTGCTGCTACATCCGTAGCTATTAAAATGGATTATTTCAACATTGGCGGTAACTTATAAAAACTGAGAAGAATGGCACCGAAAAGGAAATCATATACTGCAGATTACAAGCCGGACGTAGTGAAATATGCAGCAGAAAACGGCCATCGAGCAGCAAAAAGAAAGGGAGCGGCGCATACCAGGAGCGACAACGAGGAAGAAGATTTCATGGGATTTAGCGATCAGCAGTGACGGATTGTTTGGTAAACGTAAAGCATGTTTTATATGTTATAGTTATTTGAATGACTCTTACCATAATATGTTACGTTAACATACCAGGCACGTTCTCAGTTGGTTATTTATGCCTCATATGTTTGTTCACTATTCTTTATTTATTTTAAATGTCTATTCTTGGTGTTGGATTTTATCAAATACATTTCCCCCAAAAACGCGACTTATACTCCAGTTTTTTTGATTGATTGAGACTTTTATTACTAGGTTGCACAGTGAAGTACATATTCCGTACACTTGACCACTAAATGGTAACACCCGAATAAGTTTTTCAACTTGTTTAAGTCGGGGTCCACTTAAATTGATTCATGATACAGATATATACTATCATATATAGTGCGACTTATATATGTTTTTTTCCTTCTTTATTATGCATTTTCGGCCGGTGCGACTTATAATCAGAAAAATACGGTACCCAGTATCACTTATGCATCGACATCAGTTTTGACACATCTCAACTTTGCAGTGAAAAAGGGCGTAGTGCAGGTTTTTCACCTTGTGCACACTTGACACATGAGGCCCCAGGTCCCTGGACTGAAGAAGGAGTAACCAAGCACTTGAAGCATCATCTATCTTACTGTTCAGGAAGGTTTCAGATACAGAGAAGACATGGGGTCATGAGTAGATAAGATTATGCTCCAAATAATCCAAGTTTGTAAGAATACCTCAGATATTTGTGAAAGAAGCAGTGAGAAGTTCCTGGGTAGGGTGGATGTCACCACATATGAGCAACATACCACAAACTAAACAGCTAATTGGTTATTTTCCCTTGTGTGTTCTTATATGTTTTACTGCATTATGTGGGAACCTTTTACAGCACACTGAACAACTAAATGTTTTTTCTCCAGCGTGTGTTCTCAGGTGTCGACACAAAGAGCTGTTATAAGGAAAGGTTTTACCACAAACTGAACAATTAAATGGTCTTAGTCCAGTGTGTGATCTCATGTGTTGTGTCAATTTGCTTTAAACAGAAAAGCTTTTGCCACAAACTGTGTGCGTTCTCCTGTGTTCAATGAAAGTGCTCTTAAAAGAAAAGCTTTTGCCACAAACTGAACAATTAAATGTTTTTTCACCTGTGTGTGTTCTCATGTGTTGAGTCAAAGAGGTACTCCGAGAAAAGATTTTGCCACAAACTGCACATTTACATGTTTTTTCACCTGTGTGTGTTCTCATGTGTTCCGTCAAAGTGCGCTTAACAGAAAAGCTTTTGCCACAAACTGAACATTCAAATGGTTTTTCACCTGTGTGTGTTCTCATGTGTTGAGTCAAAGAGGTACTCCGAGAAAAGATTTTGCCACAAACTGCACATTTACATGTTTTTTCACCTGTGTGTGTTCTCATGTGTTCCGTCAAAGTGCACTTAACAGAAAAGCTTTTGCCACAAACTGAACATTCAAATGGTTTTTCACCTGTGTGTGTTCTCATGTGTTGAGTCAAATGGGTCTTTTGAGAAAAGCTGTCGTCACAAACTGAACAATTAAAAGGTTTTTCTCCTGTGTGTGTTCTCATGTGTCGAGTCAAATGAATATTTTGAGAAAAGCTTTCGCCACAAACTGAACAATTAAATGGTTTTTCACCTGTGTGTGTTCTCATGTGGGGAGTCAATTGGCTATCATGAGCAAAGCTTTTCCCACAAACTGAACAATTAAATGTTTTTTCACCTGTGTGTGTTCTCATGTGTTGTGTCAATGAACTATTTAACGAAAAGCTTTTGCCGCAAACTGAACAACAAAATGGCTTTTCACCTGTGTGTGTTCTCATGTGTTCAGTCAAATGTCTCTTAAGAGAACAGCTTTTGCCACAAACTGAACAATTAAATGGTTTTTCACCTGTGTGTGTTCTCATGTGTTGAGTCAAATCGCTATTTTGAGAAAAGCCTTTGCCGCAAACTGAACAACTAAATGGTTTTTCACCTGTGTGTGTTCTCATGTGTCGAGTTAAATGAATATTTTGAGAAAAGCTTTTGCCGCAAACTGAACAACTAAATGTTTTTTCACCTGTGTGTGTTCTCATGTGTTTAGTGAAATATCTCTTAACAGAATAGCTTTTGCCACAAACGGAACAATTAAATGGTTTTTCACCTGTGTGTGTTCTCATGTGTTCAGTCAAATCGCTATTTTCATAAAAGCCTTTGCCGCAAACTGAACAACTAAATGGTTTTTCACCTGTGTGTGTTCTCATGTGTTTAGTGAAATATCTCTTAACAGAAAAGCTTTTGCCACAAACTGAACAATTAAATGGTTTTTCACCTGTGTGTGTTCTCATGTGTTCAGTCAAATCGCTATTTTCATAAAAGCCTTTGCCGCAAACTGAACAACTAAATGGTTTTTCACCTGTGTGTGTTCTCATGTGTCGAGTTAAATTGCTATTCTGAGGAAAGCTTTTACCACAAACTGAGCAGCTCAAACATGTTTTACCTGTCTTCTTTGTAGAGCATTCAGAGTGTTTGTTGTCAGTGTGAGTCCTCATATCACCTTCACAGTCTGTATCGCTGCTCAAAGTTACTTCAACCTCGTCTTCAGCCTCACTATCTGATAGTGGAGCTAAGAAGTTGTCTACTTGTGGTTTCTCTTCATCATCTTCAGTCTTCACAAAGATAATACTCAGTGGAAACTTGGTGTAATCAGCTTCCTCTCGTCCTAGAAGACACTCTCCCTCCTGAGTGATGCAGAGTTCCTCCTCTTCCTTTTTAATGCAGGGTGGTTGTGGAGTCTCCTGCTTCAAAGTGGAGCTCCCCCCTAACTGAGGGGAAACTTCTTCTGGATTACCGATCAGCTGCTGGACATCTGCAAGACACAAACAAAATCACACTTTCTTCTATGTACTGCATGTGTGTGTAGTGTTTCATGGCCATTCATTTAGTGCCTTGCCAGAATGATGGATCAATGTTTACATGACTTGTCATAGACTCAGAAAAGTTCAGCTAGAATCACAGAAAGTAGAAAACATCTGCTTCGATGGACATTTTTTTTTTTTGATTGATTGAGACTTTTATTAGTAGGTTGCACAGTGAAGTACATATTCCGTACAATTGACCACTAAATGGTAACACCCGAATAAGTTTTTCAACTTGTTTAAGTCGGGGTCCACTTAAATTGATTCATGATACAGATATATACTATCATATATACTATCATCATAATACAGTCATCACACAAGATAATCACATTGAATTATTTACATTATTTACAATCAGGAGTGTGGAGGGGGGGTGGGGTGGGGGGGTGGGGGGGGTGGGGATATGGACATTGAGTAGTGGACATAGAGAGAGAGAGAGAGAGAGAGAGAGAGAGAGAGAGAGAGAGAGAGAGAGAGAGAGAGAGAGAGAGAGAGAGATCAGAAGGCATAAGAAAAAGAATCTGCATTTGATTGTTTACATTTGATTATTAGCAATCCGGGGAGGGTGTTAGTTTAGGGTTGTAGCTGCCTGGAGGTGAACTTTTATAGCGGTTTTGAAGGAGGATAGAGATGCCCTTTCTTTTATACCTGTTGGGAGCACATTCCACATTGATGTGGCATAGAAAGAGAATGAGTTAAGACCTTTGTTAGTTCGGAATCTGGGTTTAACGTGGTTAGTGGAGCACCCCCTGGTGTTGTGGTTATGGCGGTCATTTACGTTAAGGAAGTAGTTTGACATGTACTTCGGTATCAGGGAGGTGTAGCGGATTTTATAGACTAGGCTCAGTGCAAGTTGTTTAACTCTGTCCTCCACCTTGAGCCAGCCCACTTTAGAGAAGTGGGTAGGAGTGAGGTGGGATCTGGGGTGGAGGTCTAGAAGTAACCTGACTAGCTTGTTCTGAGATGTTTGGAGTTTAGATTTGAGGGTTTTGGAGGTGCTAGGGTACCAGGAGGTGCATGCGTAATCGAAAAAGGGTTGAACGAGAGTTCCCGCCAGAATCCTCAAGGTGCTTTTGTTGACCAGAGAGGAAATTCTGTAGAGAAATCTCGTTCGTTGGTTAACCTTTTTGATTACCTTGGTTGCCATTTTATCACAGGAAAGGTTAGCCTCTAGAATGGAACCTAGGTAGGTGACCTCATCTTTCCTGGTGATGACACTGTCACCTACTTTTATGGTGAAGTGATTGACTCTCTTAAGTTTGATGTGGGACCCAAACAGGATGGATTCTGTTTTACCCAAGTGGATGGATAGCTTGTTGTCAGCGAGCCAGGTGCAAGTTCTACAGAGCTCAGCACTGAGGATTTTCTCCACCTGTGACTTGTCCTTGCCGGATACCAGCAGGGCAGAGTCATCCGCAAACAAAAACAATTTACAGTCACATGCCGATGACATGTCGTTTATGTATATTAGGAACAGTAAAGGTCCCAATATACTGCCTTGGGGGACTCCACAGCTCACCGAGAGGGGGGGGGGGGACACTGTGCCGTTCACCTCTACCACCTGCTCCCTCCCCTCCAAGTAAGACTGCATCCAGCTCCAAGAGGTTTTGTTAAATCCGATTGCTCTGAGCTTATCCAACAGTATAGCGTGGTTAACGGTGTCAAAGGCCTTCTGAAGGTCCAGCATGACCATGCCGCAGTATTTGCCCGCGTCCACCTCATGTTTGATGTGGTCGGTCAGATAGAGAAGGCATGTGTCAGTGGAGTGGTTAGTTCTGAAGCCGGATTGGAATTTGTACATGAGTTTATTAGTGGCAAGGTAACTATCGACCTGTTCATAAACAATTTTTTCCATTACTTTCGAAATGGAACTGAGAATAGAAACAGGTCGGTAGTTGCCAGGTTCCAATTTGCTTCCTTTTTTAAAGAGGGGAGTTACTCTTGCTATCTTAAAATCTTTTGGTACTTGGCCTTGTGTAATTGATAGGTTTATTATGTGCGTGATGATCGGGGCAATGATGGAGGCAGAGTCCCTGAGGAATCTGGAGGGAATATTATCAAGGCCGGTGGCCTTGTTAGGGTGGAGCGCGCTCAATTTTTTAAACACCTCATCAGCTGTGACCATTTCTAATTTGAAATCATTGTTGGATACTCCTAGCTTTCTGTAGAAGGCTTTAATGTGTTCTACACCAAAGCGACCAGAGTGGTGGGACAGCTTGTTGACAAGAGTTGCAGCTATGCTGGTGAAAAAGGCGTTAAGTCTGCTAGCTACCTCCATTTTGTCTGTAATGAGGGAGTCACCCTCCTTGATGCTGATGTTGGTGAGTCTTGTTTTAAGTTTCTGGCTGCAACCAGGAAGCTGGTTGTTGAGAATTTTCCAGAGCTCACGTGGCTTATTCGTGTTTTCCTCTATTTTGTCGTTAATGTAATTTTTTTTTAAGGATTTAGTCAGGTTGGTTGACTTATTTCTTAATTTATTGCATTGCTTTTTGAGAGTTGAAAGGAGTAATTTGAGGTTGATATTATTGGGTTGTTTATCTACTTCTGTTTTACATTTTTGGTATTCAGAGTATTTCCTGTCTCTGTCTTTTATGGCAGCTAATAGGTCCGGATTCATCCATGGTTCCGAGCGGGCTTTGATCCTGACTGTTTTCACGGGAGCCATATCATTTAGTATCTTTAGGAACGCCGTTTTGAAGCGATCCCAAGCGACATCGACCAGGTTGCTCGCGAGCACAGGGGACCAGTCCCACTCATCTAATTTTAAATTGAAATTGTCATTGGAGTATTTTTTGAGGGATCTGGATTGGGCTGTTATGTGGCCATTGGCTTTAGGTTTAGCTATTTTACGGGTGCAGAAGGTTAGATAGTGGTCGCTAAGACCACAGATCATGACCCCACTATTTTTTATTTTAGGCCGGTCTGAAGTGAGAATGAGATCTATGGTTGATTGGGTGGAATCACACACCCTTGTGGGTAGCGCTATTAGCTGGGAAAGACCGTGCAGATTACAAAACTTGCTGAAGGATCTGAAGACAGGCGCATCTTTGCGTTGAATATCTTAGGATACTACAAACTAACAGTGGGGAAAAAGTCAATATTGAAATACTTTGCACAACCATAAAAGACAATATGTAGCTTAAATAAGTCTGTAGTTAAAAGAAGAGGACCTTTTTTTAGATTCAAAATGCCAAAAATGGCATCCACGTTCTGTACAATTGTAATGATCATTTTATTTACTTTGTTTTTGAGACTGTTTGTCAAAAAAATTATTACTGGCATCGAGTGTACTTATATACATTTATTTTAAGTAGTTTTTTTTAATTTTTCAATGACTTTGTAAAAATCACAGTAGTGAAGTGAAGTGAAGTGAATTATATTTATATAGCGCTTTTCTCTAGTGACTCAAAGCGCTTTACATAGTGAAACCCAATATCTAAGTTACATTTAAACCAGTGTGGGTGGCACTGGGAGCAGGTGGGTAAAGTGTCTTGCCCAAGGACACAACGGCAGTAACTAGGATGGCGGATGTGGGGATCGAACCTGCAACCCTTAAGTTGCTGGCACGGCCGCTCTACCAACTGAGCTATACCGCCCCACCTCAAGTAAAACTCCATGTCACAATATTACAATAGACTATTGTATCGTGACTCAAGTACTGTGATACATACAAACCCCGTTTCCATATGAGTTGGGAAATGGTGTTAGAAGTAAATATAATAATAATAATAATAATACCTGGGATTTATATAGCGCTTTTCTAAGTACCCAAAGTCGCTTTACATGTAGAACCCATCATTCATTCACACCTGGTGGTGGTAAGCTACTTTCATAGCCACAGCTGCCCTGGGGTAGACTGATGGAAGCGTGGCTGCAATTTGCGCCGACGGCCCCTCCGACCACCACCTATCATTCATCATTCAATTCACCGGTGTGAGCGGCACCGGGGGCAAGGGTGAAGTGTCCTGCCCAAGGACACAACAGCAGCGTTTTTTTTTTTTTGGGTGGTAAGAGGCGGGGAGCGAACCTGCAACCCTCAGGTTTCTGGCACGGTTGCTCTACCCAGTGATATAATATAAACGGAATACAATGATTTGCAAATCGTTTTAAACCCATATTCAGTTGAATATGCTACAAATACAACATATTTGATGTTCAAACTGATAAACTTTTTTTTTTGCAAATAATCATTAACTTTAGAATTTGATGCCAGCAACACGTGACAAAGAAGTTGGGAAAGGTGGCAATAAATACTGATAAAGTTGAGGAATGCTCATTAAACACTTATTTGGAACATCCCACAGGTGTGCAGGCAAATTGGGAACAGGTGGGTGTCATGATTGGGTATAAAAGTAGATTCCATGAAATGCTCAGTCATTCACAAACAAGGATGGGGCGAGGGTCACCACGTTGTCAACAAATGCGTGAGCAAATTGTTGAACAGTTTAAGAAAAACCTTTCTCAACCAGCTATTGCAAGGAATTTAGGGATTTCACCATCTACGCTCCGTAATATCATCAAAGGGTTCAGAGAATCTGGAGAAATCACTGCACGTAAGCAGCTAAGCCCGTGACCTTCGATTCCTCAGGCTGTACTGCATAAACAAGCGACATCAGTGTGTAAAGGATATCACCACATGGGCTCAGGAACACTTCAGAAACCCACTGTCAGTAACTACAGTTGGTCGCTACATCTGTAAGTGCAAGTTAAAACTCTCCTATGCAAGGCGAAAACCGTTTATCAACAACACCCAGAAACGCCGTCGGCGTCGCTGGGCCTGAGCTCATCTAAGATGGACTGATACAAAGTGGAAAAGTGTTCTGTGGTGTGACGAGTCCACATTTCAAACTGTTTTTGGAAACTGTTGACGTCGTGTCCTCCGGACCAAAGAGGAAAAGAACCATCCAGATTGTTATAGGCGCAAAGTTGAAAAGCCAGCATGTGTGATGGTATGGGGGTGTATTAGTGCCCAAGACATGGGTAATTTACACATCTGTGAAGGCACCATTAATGCTGAAAGGTACATACAGGTTTTGGAGCAACATGTTGCCATCCAAGCAATGTTACCATGGACTCCCCTGCTTATTTCAGCAAGACAATGCCAAGCCACGCGTTACATCAACGTGGCTTCATAGTAAAAGAGTGCGGGTACTAGACTGGCCTGCCTGTAGTCCAGACCTGTCTCCCATTGAAAATGTGTGGCGCATTATGAAGCCTAAAATACCACAACGGAGACCCCCGGACTGTTGAACAACTTAAAGGCCTACTGAAATGAAATGTTTTTATTCAAACGGGGATAGCAGATCCAGTCTATGTGTCATACTTGATCATTTCGCGATATTGCCATATTTTTGCTGAAAGGATTTAGTAGAGAACATCGACGATAAAGTTCGCAACTTTTGGTTGCTGATAAAAAAAAGCCTTGCCTGTACCGGAAGTAGCGTGATGTCACAGGCTGAAGGGCTCCTCACATTTCCCCATTGTTTACAATGCAGCGAGAGCGATTCAGACCGAGAAAGCGACGATTACCCCATTAATTTGAGCCAGGATGAAAGATTTGTGGATGAGGAATGTGAGAGTGAAGGACTAGGGTGCACTGCAGGACGCATCTTTTTTCGCTCTGACCGTAACTTAGGTACAAGGGCTCATTGGATTCCACACTTTCTCCTTTTTCTATTGTGGATCACGGATTTGTATTTTAAACCACCTCGGATACTATATCCTCTTGAAAATGAGAGTCGAGAACGCGAAATGGACATTCACAGTGACTTTTATCTCCACGACAATACATCGGCGAAGCTCTTTAGCTACGGAGCTAACGTGATAGTATCAGGCTTAAATGCAGATAGAAACAAAAGAAATAAACCCCTGACTGGAAGGATAGACAGAAAATCAACAATACTATTAAACCATGGACATGTAACTACACGGTTAATGCTTTCCAGGCTGGCAAAGGTTAACAATGCTGTTGCTAACGACGCCATTGAAGCTAACTTAGCAACGGGACCTCACAGAGCTATGCTAAAAACATTAGCTATCCACCTACCAGCCCTCATCTGCTCATCAACACCCGTGCTCACCTGCGTTCCAGCGATCGACGGAGCGACGATCATAGATGCGGTCGGCGGCCCGGAGACGGAGGAAGTCAAGGTGAGGTCGGCGGATAGCGCGTCTGCTATCCATCTTAAAGTCCTCCTGGTTGTGTTGCTGTAGTCCGCCGCTAATACACCGATCCCACCTACAACTTTCTTCTTTGCAGTCTCCATTGTTCATTAAACAAATTGCAAAAGATTCACCAACACAGATGTCCAGAATACTGTGGAATTTTGAGATGAAAACAGAGCTTTTTGTATTGGATTCAATGGTGTACCAATACTTCCGTTTCAACGATTGACGTCACGCGCATACGTCATCATACATAGACGTTTTCAACCGGAAGTTTAGCGGGAAATTTAAAATTGCACTTTATAAGTTAACCCGGCCGTATTGGCATGTGTTGCAATGTTAAGATTTCATCATTGATATATAAACTATCAGACTGCGTGGTCGGTAGTAGTGGCTTTCAGTAGGCCTTTAATGGCCTGTCTGTGAGCCTGCCCCCTGACTCCAACCTCCCTAAGGAGCTTTGCTGTTGTGCTAGCTACAAAGGCTCTACACCCCACCTCCACTGGGCACACCCTTACCCTCCAGCCTCTGTCCTCAGCTGCAAGGTTGGAGTACCGCAGCTTCTTGCGTTCATACGCTTCTTCGATGGCATCCTCCCACGGAACTGTCAGTTCAATGATATAGACAAGCTGGCAGGTTTCAGACCATAGGACGAGGTCTGGACGCAGGGTGGCCGTTGCGATCTCCGGGGGAAAATGAGCTTCTGATCTAAGTCGACTCGCATCTGCCAGTCCCTGGCTGCATTCAATGGGCTTAGATCAGGATTTGAAAATTTAGAACAGCTGTTTCTTTCATTAAAAAATGAAGCTGAATTTTACACTTCGCAAACTCATCTCGCGGGCCGGATTGAACCTGTTATGCCCGAATGTCGAGGGAGGTGGGTGTTGGATTGTGGGTGTTGGGGGTTAATTGTTCATATGTCTCTAACCAATCAGCCCGCAGAGAAAAAGTTGGCACTTTTTTATGCAAACAATTACCCAGCATCACAACGTCAGTTTTGATACATCTCAACTTTGCAGTGAAAAAGGGCGTAGTGCAGGTTTTTGAGCGTGCACAAACTTGACACATGAGGCCCCAGGTCCCTGGACTGAAGAAGGAGTAACCAAGCACTTGAAGCATCATCTATCTTACTGTTCAGGAAGGTTTCAGATACAGAGAAGACATGGGGTCATGAGTAGATAAGTTAATGCTTCAAATAATCCAAGTTTGTATGAATACCTCAGATATTTGTGAAAGAAGCAGTAAGGAGGTCCTGGGTAGGGTGGATGTCACCACATATGAGCAACATACCACAAACTAAACAGCTAATTGGTTATTTTCCCTTGTGTGTTCTTGTGTGTTTTACTGCGTCTGCTTTATGTTGGAACCTTTTACAGCACACTGAACAACTAAATGGATTTTCACCTGTGTGTGTTCTCATGTGTCGAGTCACATGGCTATTTTGAGAAAAACTTCTGCCACAAACTGAACAACCAAGTGTTTTTTCACTTGTGTGTGTTCTCATGTGTCGAGCCAAGACAAAATTTCGAGAAAATATTTTGCCACAAACTGAACAATTACATGTTATTTCTCCAGTGTGTGTTCTCATGTGTAGAGTCACTATGTTCTTAATAGAAAAGCTTTTGCCACAAACTGAACACTTATATGGTTTTTCACCTGTGTGTTCTCATGTGTTCAATCAAATTTCTCTCAACAGAAAACCTTTTGCCACAAACTGAACAACTAAATGGTTTTTCACCTGTGTGTGTTCTCATGTGTTTAGTCAAACCACAATTTCGAGAAATGCTTTTGCCAAAAACTGAACAACAGAATGGTTTTTCACCTGTGTGTGTTCTCATGTGTCGAGTCAAACGGCTCTTTTGAGTAAAACTTTTAGCACAAACCGAGCAGCTCAAACATGTTTTACCTCTCTTCTTTGTAGAGCTTTCAGAGTGTTTGTTGTCAGTGTGAGTCCTCATATCACCTTCACAGTCTTTATCGCTGCTCAAAGGTTCTTCAACCTCGTCTTCAACCTCACTATCTGATAGTGGAGCTAAGAGGTTGTCTACTTGTGGTTTCTCTTCATCATCTTCAATCTTCACAGAGAGAATACTCAGTGGAAACTTGGTGTAATCAGCTTCCTCTCGTCCTAGAAGACACTCTCCCTCCTGAGTGATGCAGAGTTCCTCCTCTTCCTTTTTAATGCAGGGTGGTTGTGGAGTCTCCTGCTTCAAAGTGGAGCTCCCCCCTAACTGAGGGGAAACTTCTTCTGGATTACCGATCAGCTGCTGGACGTCTGCAAGACACAAACAACAAAAACAAAATTTCTTCTATGTACTGTATGTGTGTGTAGTAGGGTTGTACAGTATACTGCTACTAATTAACTATTGTGGTACTAATCAATTGAAATCGGTACTATACCACCTTTGAAAAGTACGGGTACCGTTCTTTCATCTGAATGCTGCTGTGCGGCGGTGACTACAGAGCCGATGCCAAACATTAGTACAGTTAAAACTGCCCAATTAGCAGTCAACTAATGCAAGTGAAATGACTACATTTTGTAACAAATTCCTACCATTTGTGTTTGTTCTTTAATAAATGTGTTTTACCTGCTACATGGCTTATCTGTGTACATGTATTCATAGTTGTGTTTTAAGTACTTAATAATCATATCTTTCCTAAAGCACAGACCAGGAGTGGCAACCATAAATCATGAATAATTGAATATAATGTCAGTAAAACTTTGTTCTATTCTAATCTAATCCTTGATTATAGCAGACTATATGTAATATGGAAAATTGTAAATTGTTCTTTGAGTGCAATAAGAGAAGCTCAATGTGTTTAATGCCTTTTAATTTATATTTTAACTTTGTAAAATTGTTCTTTGACTGTACATTAGAATAGTACAAACTAATAGTGGGGAAAAAGTCAATATTGAAATACATCGCAAAACTAAAAAAATATGTTATCTTTGTTATGTTTGTTGTTGATGTTATCTTTGTTGATGTTATCTTTCTTATCTATGTTATCTCAAAGAAGTCTGTAGTTAAAAAGTAGAGGACTTTTTTAGATATTAAATGCAATAAATGTGATCTACTTTCTGTACAATTGTAATGATCATTTTATTAACTTTGTTTTTGACACGTTTGTCCAATAAAATATTCATGGAATCTCATGTACTTATATACATTTATTTGAAGTTGTTTTTTTACATTTTTTAGTGACTTTGTAAAAATGGCAGTAAAACTCCATGTCACAATATTGCAATAGACTATTGTATCGTGACTCAAGTACCGTGATACATAGTTTATCATGAAGTCCTTGCCAATACCTCGTCTAGGGCTGGACAATTATGGCAAAACATAATAATCACAATTATTTCGAGTGATTTTGGAATCACGGTAAATAACACAATTTTAAATGTTAAAACTGCCATAAAATCATGGCTCAGCTCAACCTCTACCTGATCTGAACCAAAATTGATCCCCAGCAACTTTCCGAAGCATCAAACAGGTTTATATGTGGTTATAGCGTATATATATTTTCTCATTCTGTTTTGCACACTCTTGGAGTCAACATGTGCATAGTCATGTACATAGTGTCATGTACATAGTGTACATAAACCCCCTTCCCCCATTTTTTGGATATATTGTTTTTCAAATCACCTGATAGATATACTGTGTATATGTACATCATCAAATTTTTTTTATATACATGTTACAGTTTATATAACCTTTATTATTGAATGTATGAATATTTAATGGACCACAATGGAAACAAGCCTTTTGGCTTTTTGTGCCATCCATTTGCCTTTTTAAAGCATTACATGGATTCAATTCTTTAAGATGTCAATAAACTTCTCAATCAATCAAATAATTATTTATTCCTTTGAAAACGTAAAAACGGTACCACCAAAACGCAATTTTAAATATAATCTAAAAGAACAACCAGGTATGCATTAGTAACAAATAACTAACAATCATATTAACAATAAAATAAAATAATTATAGCAATATATATTTTCTTTTCCAGCCCTTGATTAGCAGTCTATTTTCTCTCTTTGTAGCGTTTGATGGACGCTACGTCACTACATGGGTGGAAAAATAGCTAAGTTAACGCCACGTTACTGGGAACTGTAGTTAAGCTACATAGCGTCGCTACTTGTTGTGCACTACTGCCCATCACTGATTCTAACTCGTAAATAAACGCTAGCAAAAGTCAGCTAACAATGCAGGTAATGGGGATGCACTCTATTTCACCTATAAAAAACTAAGATGTATTCAAAAGCTTCCAGCGACTTTGTATTTACACGCTGTAAGTATATATGTACTGTAATAACAGGCACATTCATAATAACATGTAATATTTATGTATTTTCATCATTTGGTATCATTTTAAGCAAACGGCGGCACATTATTTTCACAGACGCATCACAAAGTTCGCTATTTCCTTCAACACCACCACCAACTATTACTAATAAAGGCAGACTTCATGAGTGCCATCAAAGAATACTTTGGGACAAAATATGATCCAGAACTAGGGATGATGATTAATAAGAAATGATTGAGTTCGAGCCTATTATCGAATCCTCTTATTGAACCGATTCCTTATCGATTCTCTTATCGAGTCCAGATAGGTTGTTGTATATGGGAAAAAACACACAATATTTGGTTTAACAAAAGCTCACTTTTATTATATAAGAAAAAAATAAAATCTAATAAATAAATAAATATTGACTGTTACCCCCCTAAAAAAAAAAAATAAAATAAATAAATATTGACTGTTTTTACCCAAAGTATATTAAGTGGGATTTTTCAGAAAAACAAATATATACAGTAACACAAAAACAACCTGTCTCTGTGATCACTATAGGTGTATAAATAATAATATAGTGTTAAATAAAATCAGTCCCTTGGGCACAAAACTGAAAATAATACAGCTCTCCAAAAAGTGCAATTCTGCTGCTATTTGACATAACTGTTTGTTATGATGCTTTGACATTTTTGCACTTTATTTCTTTATTGAAAGAAAATTCTATGAAGAGAAGAGTTGTTTGCAAATGTGGTTACAATGTTAAAAATAGAAAAGTTAAAGCTAAAAAAAGAAATACACTTTATTGAGTAAACATTATTTTTTTATAGGGGGAAATATGTTATGAGCTAGAGAATATAACAACTACACTAACCAGCATGCAACGGGAGTGACGAGCATGCGCGGTAGCCCCGAAAAGTGTTGTTGCATGTCGCCACCAGGCAGCTAAGAATGAGGGTATGAGCACGCTGTGAAAGTAAACATCAAGAACTCAGCCAACACGCCTCGTCTGCATTATTTATAATTATACAGACAACACATCTACAGTGTGAGTTTGTTTTGTTTACAAGGAAAGAAAAACAAAAGTTAAAAAAGGGAGATATGTTGTATATATATGTATGTGCTGCGGTTGCTTTAAGAACGTTGCGACAGCTGCCGTAAAGGAGGTGCGTTGCTAGCCTGGTTGCTATGTTTCCGGTTGGTCGTAAAAGTGTTGGTCATGTGTTTGTACCCTGCTCAAATCTCTCAGTAAAGTTATTCATTGGATTATACCTTTTGTTTTGAACTTTATTACACCTTGGAGCGCTTTTTCCGGTCCATTGTTTTCCTGCTTTTGCCATCTGCGCCTAATGACTGAGCTACGTGACGTCATTTCTTGTGATGTCTCACGGGGCATTTCTGGTCGGGACGGGATTCCAGGGATTTAAATAAAGAACCAACTCTTTTTCTTTACTATAGTGGTCTCGATAACGGGTACCGGTTCTCAAAAAGGGATTTGAGTCCAAAGACTTGGTTCTTTTCTAATCGAACAACCGGGAAAACCGGTTTCGAGTATCATCCCTATCCTGAACCTTATTTTTTTGAGCCTGAATATAAGGAGGATGAGCTACACGTTTTAGAAGCTGAGTGATAAGCATATCAAGCACAGGGTTTCCCACGCATTCATTTATTTGTGGCGGCCCGCCACGAAAGAATTACGTCCGCCACAAATACAAAAATTAAAATAAAAAAATTAAAATAAAAATTTTAAAACAATTATTATTATTTTTTTTTTTGTCCTCTCCAGCTTCTCAGGCAAATCATATAGTTGATGTAGATGCCCATATCGGCTGTTCAGATTTACTTTACAAAAGAGAAGTGTAGGATACTTCTCTTGTTGCCTTATTTGTATTTGACTTTATTAAATGTATTTATATTAGAAACACAAGATGTGTATATAACAAAGGGTGCAAAGTCTGCAGGCAGTAGGAAACACATGGTTAAGTGTAGGGAGTAAAACTGATGGCCGTCTAAAGTTCAAGATGTTTGGAGCTCTTTGTTCAGTGGATCAGATGTTTGATGAAGCTCTGTGTCTATCTACCACCACTACTGTTTTCTGTTTATTTGTTACTGACTGTGGCAGGACACCTCTGCCTCTGTTTCACTTTATGTTGCTGGTAAATAATATGGTTGTAGTAGTAGGCTAAAGTTAAAGGCCTACTGAAATGAATTTTTTTTATTTAAACGGGGATAGCAGATCTATTCTATGTGTCATACTTGATCATTTCGCGATATTGCCATATTTTTGCTGAAAGGATTTAGTATAGAACAACGACGATAAAGATTGCAACTTTTGGTATCTGATAAAAAAAAGGCTTGCACCTACCGGAAGTAGCGTGACGTAGTCAGTTGAACATATACGCAAAGTTCCCTATTGTTTACAATGATGGCCGCATGAAGTGAGAGAGATTCGGACCGAGAAAGCGACAATTTCCCCATTAATTTGAGCGAGGATGAAAGATTTGTGGATGAGTAAAGTGCAAGTGAAGGACTAGTGGGGAGTTGAAGCTATTCAGATAGGGAAGATGCTGTGAGAGCCGGGGGTGACCTGATATTCAGCTGGAAATGACTACAACAGTAAATAAACACAAGACATATATATACTCTATTAGCCACAACACAACCAGGCTTATATTTAATATGCCACAAATTAATCCTGCATAAAAACACCTGCGTGTTTGTTATGCTAGCTCCTAGCTCCTCTGCTAGCTCCTAGCTCCATAGAACACGCCAATACAATTCAAACACCTGATCAACACACACAATCACTCAGCCCAAAAGACCGTTTACCTAACCCAAGGTTCATAAAGCTTATATATTTTAAAAAAGTTACGTACGTGACGCGCACATACGGTCAAGTTATCGAATGTTTAGCAGCCAAGGCTGCATACTCACGGTACCTGATATTCAGCTGGGAATGACTACAACAGTAAATAAACACAAGACATATATATACTCTATTAGCCACAACACAACCAGGCTTATATTTAATATGCCACAAATTAATCCTGCATAATAACACCTGCGTGTTTGTTATGCTAGCTCCTAGCTCCTCTGCTAGCTCCTAGCTCCATAGAACACGCCAATACAATTCAAACACCTGATCAACACACACAATCACTCAGCCCAAAAGACCGTTCACCTAACCCAAGGTTCATAAAGCTTATATATTTTTAAAAAGTTACGTACGTGACGCGCACGTACGGTACGGTATGTGTTATGCTAGCTCCTAGCTCCTCTGCTAGCTCCTAGCTCCATAGAACACGCCAATACAATTCAAACACATGATCAACACACACAATCACTCAGCCCAAAAGACCGTTCACCTAACCCAAGGTTCATAAAGCTTATATATTTTAAAAAAGTTACGTACATACGCAAAAAAAAGCCAAAGCTGCATACTCACAGTAGCACGTCTGCGTCTTTGTCATCCAAATCAAAGTAATCCTGGTAAGAGTCTGTGTTGTCCCAGTTCTCTACAGGCGTCTGTGTATCCAAATCAAAAGTCCTCCTGGTTAGAGTCTCTGTTATCCGAGTTCTTCCATCTTGACTGCATCTTTCGGGAATGTAAACAAAGAAGCGCCGGCTGTGTACTGTTGTGGCTGACTACGTTCGAAAAATACGTCCATTTCGCACCGACAACTTTCTTCTTTGCTTGCTCGGCTTCCTTCTCTATAATGCAATGAACATGATTGAAACAGATTCACGAACACAGATGTCCAGAATACTGTGGAATTATGAAATGAAAACAGAGCTTTTTCGTATCGGCTTCAATGTGGAAGGCATACCCGTGTTCGCCGGGCTACGTCACACGCATACGTCATCCTCAGAGGCGTTTCGAACCGGAAGTTTAGCGGCAAATTTAAAATGTCACTTTATAAGTTAACCCGGCCGTATTGGCATGTGTTATAATGTTAAGATTTCATCATTGATATATAAACTATCAGACTGCGTGGTCGGTAGTAGTGGCTTTCAGTAGGCCTTTAAATTATTTAGTATGCACTAATTAAAGGGGCAGAGCTTTGAGACATTTTAGCTTTTATATTTTATAAGATATATTTTTTGTAAGAACCACAATTAATAAATATATTTCAGTGAATAACTTGTTGTTCAAATCTGTATATAAATATGTTCATAAAGTGTTGTAATTATATTGTAAAATGGATGGATGGATGGATGGATGGATGGATGTTTAAAACAAAACTGTTATTATTAATTAGTAAGAATACATTTTTTTAGCCTTTTTAGAGAAAATCAAATCATTGTAGTAAATTATGCAAATTATTCAATGATGCCATGGTGACCACGCCCATAGCCACGCCCCCACTGCCACAGGTATCTTGGCAGTTTATGGGAAACACTGAAGCAATTAGCACTATTGCTAAGTGCTAAACAGAAAATACAAAGTATGAACATAACTCATTTCTGTAGAAGCTGCCCAAATGCTGAAACTGAAATTAAATGCTGATGGAATAGGGCTGGGCAATGTGGCAAAAAAAATGATCACGGTTATTTTGTGTATACCATCCGATCTCGATTACTATAATTTTTAAAAATGTAATTAAAGGCAGATTGTCCCGTGCAGGATAATAGCGAGTACAGTTGCATCCCTACTATTTACTACCACAGTATCTTGTAACAGACATTTCCGCCATGTTTGATGGAGGTAATATATGCTCACAGCTGACAACTGTCATTTTGTTCATATCTATAATTGTGTTTACTAGAGGTGTAACGGTACAGGTCACCCACACTTCGGTCCGTACCTGGTTTTAGGACCACAGTTTTGCTTATTTACTGTACATTTTGTGGGGGTAAAGAGAACAACCTCTCAAAGTCCTTAAGTTTTTTTTTTGCTTGTCATCACAAACATTCCGCAGAACACAAAGTATCAGTGGTGTACTGAATACTATAAGATTTTATTACTAGTTAACATTTACTAAACAATATTTTCAAATACAAAATTATTTATATTCTTTAATTACTTGAAAATGTCAGTACTTTTTACCAGTGCTTGGAAAAAGGCACTGACTGTGGAGTGCAGTTTGAATTTGAGGTACTGTAAAATAATGTGTACCAACACATTAAACAAGTGTAATGATTATTTCAGGGACAAAATGTTTTTATCCATAAACTCACAATTTATTATTTTTTTAAAATGTCTGCAGAGTTTTTAGCACAACAATATTTACATGTAAAAATGCCTTTTTCTGATTAAATTAGTGGGTGTGTTTAATCTCCCAGTTAGGACGAATACAGTAGTTCAGTCAAACACACACTCTCTCATTGCCTGCAAGTCCGCAATCGGGGCAGAATTAGTGTGAGCTGCAGCAGATAGTGAAACTGAAGCCTGTCACTAAAGTTGCTGCTTCTTTTCAATGCTGTGTTTCAACTTCTATGCTACACTGTACAAAATTACTGTAAAAATACAAAAAAAAAATTACAGTTATATACTGTTCTTCTTAAATACAGTTAAGTACTGTACATTTTGTTGCATTTTACAAAAAATATCGACCAACAGTAAGCTACTGCACAACCTACAGTATAATACAGTATTTTTCAGACTTGTTTCTTGGGTCCGCCCACAATTCGATCTGCTGCTCTCACGCATAACACGTACCCAGGTGGAAGAAAAAGTAGTTCCCACTAAACCGTGTCATTTATACAATATTTCAACGCACTTCCCATTGTGTTGCTGTTAATATTTTACCTCAAAACATGTACTATCAAAGTATCGACATTTTGATTTGAAAATCAATTTTAGAGCATAAAGATCTGGCACTCCTTTTACCAATATTCAAGTATCATTCCGCACATCATAACTCTGAAGTGGTCAAGTACCGATGGAAGGACGAGCGATAACCTGCTGCCACCTCCAGCTATACAATCACCTAAATCCATCCTACCGTTGTGTTTTTGATAACAAGGTAAGAGTCACTTGTACCTTTATGTGTCATTTTCTGTTTGAATTGCTTTATATATATATATTTATAAAGTCCGAAATTACATAGCATCACAGACACTATCGTTGACCACATGTACCGCCGCATGCTAGCTAGCTAAGTTTTCTTCATTTTTGTCATAGTGATCATAATGTCATAGTCTCTCGAAAAGATGATAACTTGCAACATTTGTGCTACGACTTGCAGCAATGTATTTGCGTATGTTAGACACATGCTTGTATGCATAATGCATCGTTTAAGTGTGCTTTCCCTGAATGCACAAGAGTTTTTTCCAACTTCTCAGCCTTCAAAACTCACAGCCGTCGCCATAAATATGGCAAGAGTAGGACTGATATGTATAGCGCAGAAGGTTTAACTTGTAATATTGTCTCATGTAGCGCGAAGTGCGATGATATACGGCAGTGGTCCCCAACCACCGATTGGTACCAGGCCGCACAAAAAAAAAAAAAAGAAAAAGTATTTATTATTTTTATTAAAGGCCTACTGAAATGAATTTTTTTTATTTAAACGGGGATAGCAGATCTATTCTATGTGTCATACTTGATCATTTCGCGATATTGCCATATTTTTGCTGAAAGGATTTAGTATAGAACAACGACGATAAAGATTGCAACTTTTGGTATCTGATAAAAAAAGGCTTGCCCCTACCGGAAGTAGCGTGACGTAGTCAGTTGAACATATACGCAAAGTTCCCTATTGTTTACAATGATGGCCGCATGAAGTGAGAGAGATTCGGACCGAGAAAGCGACAATTTCCCCATTAATTTGAGCGAGGATGAAAGATTTGTGGATGAGTAAAGTGCAAGTGAAGGACTAGTGGGGAGTGGAAGCTATTCAGATAGGGAAGATGCTGTGAGAGCCGGGGGTGACCTGATATTCAGCTGGGAATGACTACAACAGTAAATAAACACAAGACATATATATACTCTATTAGCCACAACACAACCAGGCTTATATTTAATATGCCACAAATTAATCCTGCATAAAAACACCTGCGTGTTTGTTATGCTAGCTCCTAGCTCCTCTGCTAGCTCCTAGCTCCATAGAACACGCCAATACAATTCAAACACCTGATCAACACACACAATCACTCAGCCCAAAAGACCGTTCACCTAACCCAAGGTTCATAAAGCTTATATATTTTTAAAAAGTTACGTACGTGACGCGCACGTACGGTACGGTACGTGTTATGCTAGCTCCTAGCTCTTATGCTAGCTCCTAGCTCCATAGAACACGCCAATACAATTCAAACACCTGATCAACACACACAATCACTCAGCCCAAAAGACCGTTCACCTAACCCAAGGTTCATAAAGCTTATATATTTTTAAAAAGTTACGTATGTGACGCGCACGTACGGTACGGTACGTGTTATGCTAGCTCCTAGCTCTTATGCTAGCTCCTAGCTCCATAGAACACGCCAATACAATTCAAACACCTGATCAACACACACAATCACTCAGCCCAAAAGACCGTTCACCTAACCCAAGGTTCATAAAGCTTATATATTTTTAAAAAGTTACGTACGTGACGCGCACGTACGGTACGGTACGTGTTATGCTAGCTCCTAGCTCCTATGCTAGCTCCTAGCTCCATAGAACACGCCAATACAATTCAAACACCTGATCAACACACACAATCACTTAGCCCAAAAGACCGTTCACCTAACCCAAGGTTCATAAAGCTTATATATTTTAAAAAAGTTACGTACATACGCAAAAAAAAGTTGCGCACATACGGTCAAGCGATCAAATGTTTAGAAGCCAAAGCTGCATACTCACAGTAGCACGTCTGCGTCTTTGTCATCCAAATCAAAGTAATCCTGGTAAGAGTCTGTGTTGTCCCAGTTCTCTACAGGCGTCTGTGTATCGAAGTCAAAAGTCCTCCTGGTTAGAGTCTCTGTTATCCGAGTTCTTCCATCTTGACTGCATCTTCCGGGAATGTAAACAAAGAAGCGCCGGCTGTGTATTGTTGTTGCTGACTACGTTCGAAAAATACGTCCATTTCGCACCGACAACTTTCTTCTTTGCTTGCTCAGCTTCTTTCTCCATAATGCAATGAACATGATTGCAACAGATTCACGAACACAGATGTCCAGAATACTGTGGAATTATGAAATGAAAACAGAGCTTTTTCGTATTGGCTTCAATGTGGAAGGCATACCCGTGTTCCCCGGGCTACGTCACGCGCATACGTCATCCTCAGAGGCGTTTCGAACCGGAAGTTTAGCGGCAAATTTAAAATGTCACTTTATAAGTTAACCCGGCCGTATTGGCAAGTGTTATAATGTTAAGATTTCATCATTGATATATAAACTATCAGACTGCGTGGTCGGTAGTAGTGGCTTTCAGTAGGCCTTTAAATCACCAAAAATGATTACCGGGCGCGGCCACCGCTGCTGCCCACTGCTCCTGCCCACTGCTCCTGCCCACTGCTCCCCAATGCTCCCCTCACCTCCCAGGGGGTGATCAAGGGTGATGGGTCAAATGCAGAGAATAATTTCGCCACACCTAGTGTGTGTGTGACAATCATTGGTACTTTAACTCTAACTTAACTTTGTTCTCAGAGTGGAGTAAGCCAGCCCGCCATAATATCCAGTAAATGGCATGAAACCTTTCAAGTCCCATGGGATAAAATGCCTGCTGAAGTGCAGTCAGCTATCGCCAACAGCAGGAGACCCGCGCCTGACAAGCGACGCCAAATGATTGGAATCATTGTGGATGAAATGAGAAGGTGTGAGGCTAATCCAACGCGCAGTGAGTGTCTCGTAATCTGCCAAAAAATTGTTAAGCAGTACCCATGTAGTTTTGCTGATATGACACCAGAAGGTGCCATCATTAGTGGAGGTTTTACTTCATTCCTCACTCAAATGAAAACACGCATTGAGAACATCAATCGTGAAGGAACAACCAAACCACTCAGAACAAAAAGACGGTTTGGACAAATGCAGAAATATTGTATTCTTACATTTGAATTAAATGATGCTCCCAACTGCCATGTTATATTTTGTCACAAGTCATCATGGTGACCTATTTTTTCCACAGATGTCTGCCACTGCAGCCGATGTGGAGCGGACACTGACCCTCCCGACCAGTCCACGACTGATACTGCTGGGTAAGTGTCTCATGGAGCGCAGAACTTAAGTCTGTTTGTCCTAAAGCTAAGAACCATAATGCTCAGTCTACCCTTCCTGTGGATGAAGATGGGGAGTTGACTCTTTGTTTCATCCAGCTGTTGATGGCCTATTTTGATGAAAGAAGAGATGCACTGATACTCCTTGCAGATGTAAGTTTAGCACTATTAAGCTACAAAAACATACAAACATCGAAATTAATATTATAAATATTCTAAAAGTCAATGTTTTTTTGTTATTGTTTTTCAATCTCTTACCCACCAAATTATGCAGAAATATTGTATTCTTACATTTTGATTAAATGATGCTCCCAACTGCCATGTTATATTTTGTCACAAGTCATCATGGTGACCTATTTTTTCTACAGATGTCTGCCACTGTGGAGCGGACACTGACCCTCCCGACCAGTCCACGACTGATACTGCTGGGTAAGTGTCTCATGGAGCGCAGAACATAAGTCTGTTTGTCCTAAACGTATGTATACTATGCTCTCCTGCAGATGTATTTGTATCATTGTTGTTTTTGTCATTCCGAACATTGGAAAGTAATGATTTGCAGCAGTACACCTTAGGAGACTAGATGTAAACAAAGTAAAGAGAGAGCGATATATTCTTGGGTGTGAGGTGGCCATTCCAAATACCTTTAAAATGTTACCCATATTGGATACTGTTTAGGAACATAAACGGCATTTCTTGACTGTACCAGTTGCTGGTGACAAAGTCACAATAAAACGTTGGATGATCAGCATGGAAGGTGATGTCATCTGCGAAGGCGTCCAACCTGGCTTCATCTCAGGGCTTGCTGCCCTTCTTGCCACCTACTATGTGTTCAACTTGGAATACCAAGAGGAAGGTGCTCGGACATTGGAATTTGTTCAAAGGTAAATCCTCTTGATACTGTTAAATACTGTGTTCCTTTGTGGACCTTCTTATTAGGGACCGAAGCACCAGTTTGACTCTAGGATACAGAGAAGGTAGGTAATGTGCAGGTAAAGATATGTTGACTGGGTCAAAGAAATAAGCACCTGTTTGACCCCAGGATGCAGAAAAAGTAGGTACTTTGCAGGTAAAGATATGTTGACTGGGTGATGGCAGGAAGCACCAGCGTGACCCGAGGATGCAGAGCAAGTAGGTAATGTGTGGGTGAAGATATGTTGAATGGGTAAAGGCAGGAAGCACCAGCGTGACCCCACTATGCAGAGAAGGTAGGTAATGTGCGGGTGAAGGTATGTTGAATGGGTGAAAGAAGGAAGCGCCGGTGTGGTCGAGGCAATGCAGAGAAGGTAGGTAATGTGCAGGTGAAGATATGTTGTATGGTGAAAGTAAGAAGCACCAGTGTGACCCCAGGATGCAGGGAAGGTAGGTAATGTGCAGGTAAAGATATGTTGAATGGGTAAAGGCAGGAAACACCAGCTAGACTCCAGGACACAGAGAAGGTAGGTAATGTGCAGGCAAAGATATGTTATAAGTACTGTGATACCTTTTACAGTAATAAACTGTAGTTATAAATCACAGTATGTGTGCTGTAGAAAAACAGTTTTGTACTGGAACCATTAGCTGCCAGTAGGTTACTGTAATTAAACGGTGAAAATTTTTACAGTGTAGTGTTAGTCATATTTCTTCATTTGATTATTCTGGGCTGCATAGGCGCCGATCTACATTTCTGCCAGTGGGTGCTCGGTGTGTGTGTATTAGTGTGGTCCCGATACCAATATTTTGGTACCGGTACTGGTACCAAAAGTATTTCGGTACTTTTCGGTACTCTTCTAAATAAAGGGGGACCACAAAAAATGTCATTATTGGCTTTATTTTAACAAAAAAATGTTAGGGTACATTAAACATATGTTTATTATTGCAAGTTTGTCCTTAAATAAAATAGTGAACATACAAGACAACTTGTCTTTTAGTAGTAAGTAAACAAACAAAGACTCATAATTTAGCTGCTAACGTATGCAGTAACATATTGTGTCATTTATATTCTATTATTTTGTCTACATTATGAGGGACAAGTGGTAGAAAATTAATTATTAATCTACTCGTTCATTTACTGTTAATATCTGCTTATTTTCTCTTTCAACATGTTCTGATACACTTCTGTTAAAATGTAATAATCATTTATTCTTCTGTTGTTTGATACTTTACATTACTTTTGGATAATATCACAAATTTACATATCAATTCGATATCAAGTAGTTACAGGATCATACATTGGTCATATTCAAAGTCCTCATGTGTCCAGGGACATATTTACTGAGTTTATAAACATAATATTAATGTTAAAAAAACGAAAAAATATTTTGTGATGCTAAAAAATATCGATGTAATCATAGTAGTATTGACTAGATACGCTCTTGTACTTGGTATCATTACAGTGGATGTTAGGTGTAGAGCCCAGTGTGATGCTAAAAAATATCAATGTAATCATAGCAGTATTGACTAGATACGCTCTTGTACTTGGTATCATTACAGTGGATGTTAGGTGTAGAGCCCGGAAGAGTTGGTGCTGCAGGGAATTCTGGGAATTTGTTCTGTAGAGTTTATGTTGTGTTGCAGTGCAAATATTCTTCCAAAATGTGTTTGTCATTGTTGTTTAGTGTGGTTTCACTATATGGCACAGTGTTTCCCATAAACTGCCAAGATACCTGTGGCGGTGAGGGCGTGGCTATGGGCGTGGTCATCATAACATCATCGAGTAATTTGCATAATTTACTACAATGATTTGATTTTCTCTAAAAAGGCTCAAAAAATGTATACTTACCAATTAATAATAACAGTTTTGTTTTAAACATCCATCCATCCATCCATCGATTTTACAATATAATTACAACACTTTATATACATATTTATATACAGATTTGAACAATAAGTTATTCACTGAAATATATTTATTAATTGTGGTTCTTACAAAAAATATATCTTATAAAATATAAAAGCTAAAATGTCTCAAAGCTCTGCCCCTTTAATTAGTGCATACTAAATAATTTAACTTTAGCCTACTACTACAACCATATTATTTACCAGCAACATAAAGTGAAACAGAGGCAGAGGTGTCCTGCCACAGTCAGTAACAAATAAACAGAAAACAGTAGTGGTGGTAGATAGACACAGAGCTTCATCAAACATCTGATCCACTAAACAAAGAGCTCCAAAAATCTTGAACTTTAGACTGCCATCAGTTTTACTCCCTACACTTAACCATGTGTTTCCTACTGCCTGCAGACTTTGCACCCTTTGTTATATACACATGTTGTGTTTCTAATATAAATACATTTAATAAAGTCAAATACAAATAAGGCAACAAGAGAAGTATCCTACACTTCTCTTTTGTAAAGTAAATCTGAACAGCCGATATGGGCATCTACATCAACTATATGATTTGCCTGAGAAGCTGGAGAGGACCAAAAATATATATATATATATATATATTACTATATATATATACTTTTTTAAAAAAAATGTTATTTGTGGCGGAGGTAATTCTTTCGTGGCATGCCGCCACAAATAAATGAATGTGTGGGAAACCCTGCGGCACATGTTAATGACAGTGTTGGCGATGTTTTTACTGCCACCCATAGTGTGACATGTATGGCTGTTGACCAAATATTCGCTCGTGTGCAGTGTGTACAAAGTCAAGATGATGGTGTCATTAGTGCATTATGGGGTACCATGCAATCTTGGTTAGACTTTGTGTTAATTATAGATTATATGATTTGTGACATTTTTATTATGTAAAACGGACCAAACTCGCCACAAAATTAACAAGAAGAAGAATGATTTTTATTTAAATTAATTTTAAAATGCCATCAATTCCACGGGTGCTCGGCATTGTCCGTAGGTGCTCGGGCCCCGAAGCACCCACGGGATCGGCGCCTATGCTGGGCTGCACTTCCGAGCTGTGTAAGGGAAAGAGGCACAACGCTGATTGGACATTAATTACGTCGTGACCGTGGAACAGGAGGTTTCGCGCACACACACGGACAAAAACACACACACAAAGTACACACACACAGGATCACGGTCAATAAAGGCGGATTCACGCCGGATTATACCAAGTACCGTTGCTTGCCTACTGTTTACTACTGCGGTGACTTCTAACAGACATTTCCGACATTTTGGATCGAGGTCCTTTGTTTACATTGTTCAACAATCAATCAATCAATGTTTATTTATATAGCCCTAAATCACAAGTGTCTCAAAGGGCTGTACAAGCCACAACGACATCCTCGGTACAGAGCCCACATACGGGCAAAGTCGGCTAAT
>NC_084747.1:12207805-12325786 GCF_033978785.1 Entelurus aequoreus | reverse complement strand
GCATCACCTATGCGTCAACGTCAGTTTTGATACATCTCAACTTTGCAGTGAAAAAGGGTGTAGTGCAGGTTTTTGAGCGTGCACAAACTTGACACATGGGGCCCCAGGTCCCTGGACTGAAGAAGGAGTAACCAAGCACTTGAAGCATCATTTATCTTACTGTTCAGGAAGGTTTCAGATACAGAGAAGACATGGGGTCATGAGTAGATACGATTATGCTCCAAATAATCCAAGTTTGTATGAATACCTCAGATATTTGTGAAAGAAGCAGTGAGGAGGTCCTGGGTAGGGTGGATGTTGCCACATATGAGCAACATACCACAAACTAAACTATTTTCCCTTGTGTGTTTTTATGTGTTTTACTGCGGCTGCATTATGTGGGAACCTTTTACAGCACACTGAACAACTAAATGTTTTTTTCTCCAGGGTGTGTTCTCATGTGTTGACACAAAGAGCTGTTTTGAGGAAAGCTTTTACCACAAACTGAACAATTAAATGGCCTTAGTCCAGTGTGTGCCATTATATGTCAAGTTAAAATGTGTCTTGAACCAAAGGTTTTACTAAATGTTTTTACACCTGTGTGTGTTCTGGTGTGTTCAGTCAATTCCATCCATCCATCCATCCATTTCCCACCGCTTATTCCCTTCGGTGTCACGGGGGGCGCTGGAGCCTATCTCAGCTACAATCGGGCGGAAGGTGGGGTACACCCTGGACAAGTCGCCACCTCATCACAGGGCCAACACAGATAGACAGACAACATTCACACTCACATTCACACATTAGGGCCAATTTTAGTGTTGCCAATCAACCTATCCCCAGGTGCATGTCTTTGGAGGTGGAGGAAACCGGAGTACCCGGAGGGAACCCACGCAGTCACGGGGAGAACATGCAAACTCCACACAGAAAGATCCCGAGCGCAGGATCGAACCCAGGACCTTCGTATTGTGAGGCAGACGCACTAACCCCTGTTCCACCGTGCTGCCCCAGTCAAATTCCTCTTAACAGAAAAGCTTTTGCCACAAACTGAACAATCAAATGTTTTTTCTCCCGTGTGTGTTCTCAAGTGTTCAGTCAAATTCCTCTTAAAAGAAAAGTTGTTACCACAAATAGAACAGTTAAATGGTTTTTCACCTGTGTGTGTTCTCATGTGTTGAGTCAAAGAGCTGTTTCGAGAAAAGCTTTTGCCACAAACTGAACAATTAAATGGTTTTTCTCCAGTGTGTGTTTTTCATGTGTTCACTCAAATTCCTCTTAAGGCCCAAGCTGGGGTTTTTTTCCATGCTTTTTTTATTTCTCTTTGCTATTTGGGCTTATTGAACCCTAATTAGAATAAAAACTAAGAATCATCTTTTAATATGATGTACTTTTAGAGAAAAATGATGTCCGCATATGTGGATACTTGGTCCGAATTTCCATAAAACCCAATTAGGTCACCATTGTGTAATAGAAGGAAAAAACTCTTTATTTCCACCTTGAACACAGCAGTCTTTTTCCTGACTGCTTTTGCATGTATTAATAACACATACACACACATTTTTGAACATGTTTTGAATATCAGAGTAAAAACAACATGGAAACATTGCACTTTTGCCCCTTTGGACAGTTAAAACTAATGCATGAATCATTTGAAAAGCTGCAACAGTGCAAACAGTAATTGCAGGATGAGATTGTTTGCCTGTAACAAAATATAACACATTCAAAACATTTTAAAATCGTCACGGTATGTACATGGTACGTACAACAAATGACGGAACGTCATAGTGAAAATCAATAAATAAAAATGTTGCCCCTTTTTGACAGTCACAGTATGGCTCATGTGAAATGTTGTATTCGTACTGTAAAACAAAAAGGGTATGCGAAAGGGTGCGAACATTGAGGACAGAAGGACCCAGCCTGCGTACGGAGGCCCAGGGGTCACCTGATGACCTTCACAGAATCTGAGCAGAGAGGAGTTGGAGGACGAATGTGATTAATCTCACACGCTCACACTCACACCCACCCGCGCGCAGTGTTGGGTTAGTTACTGAAAACCAGTAACTAGTTACAGTTACTAGTTACTTTATTTCAAAAGTAACTCAGTTACTTACACCAAAAAGTAATGTGTTACTGTGAAAAGTAACTATTTAGTTAATTTTTTTGTTTTTGTTTTAAGGCTCCCATTAATGCCCTTTTAGCCTTCATGTCAGTACTGTTATTGCACTGGAGAATAATACAATCTGTTGATCAACTTGACATGCATTTGCATCACTGAACTCTGCTAAGCAATGTGGTCTACATACAACACACAAAGACAAAGATATGTTTCAAAGGTCCAATTTATTTTGGGCCAGAACAAATTGACAAAACGATTATAAATAGCTGCAACAAAACATACATAAGTAACAAACCGCATAATAACAACATGTCACAACATAGCTGTAAACCTGGCTTCACCCAAGGAAGGCACACATGACATGATTATATGTCATGTCACTATATACAGCACACATACTGCTATACACACAAAGCTTAACCAGGCGTTTTTTTCTCTCAAGGAATTGTGAAATAAAATCATGTCTTCAGTGAAGCCCAGAACACGCTACGCATTTCCCCAGTTTTAGTTTAGAGAAAAGGAAAGATTGGCCTGGCCCACTAGGATCCCTCTTTATGTTTGTGAACTTTATAGTCTATACCAGGGGTCACCAACCTTTTTGAAACCAAGAGCTGCTTCTTGGGTACTGATTAATGCGAAGGGCTACCAGTTTGATACACACTTAAATAAATTGCCAGAAATAGCCAATTTGCTCAATTTACCTTTAACTCTGTTATTATTAATAATTAATGATATTTACACTTAATTGAACGGTTTAAAAGAGGAGAAAACACGGAAAAAAATGACTATTACATTTTGAAACATAGTTTATCTTCAATTTCGACTCTTTAATATTCAAAATTCAACCGAAAAAAAGAAGAGAAAAACTAGCAAATTCGAATCTTTTTGAAAAAATTTAAAAAATAATTTATGGAACATCATTAGTAATTTTTCCTGATTAAGATTAATTTTAGAATTTTGATGACATGTTTTAAATAGGTTAAAATCCAATCTACACTTTGTTAGAATATATAACAAATTGGACCAAGCGATGAGGTGGCGACTTGTCCGCCGGATTGTAGCTGAGATAGGCTCCAGCGCCCCTGCAACCCCAAAGGGAATAAGCGGTAGAAAATGGATGGATGGATGGACCAAGCTATATTTCTAACAAACACAAATCATTATTTCTTCTAGATTTTCCAGAACAAAAATTTTAAAAGAAATTCAAAAGACTTTGAAATAAGATTTAAATTTGATTCTACAGATTTTCTAGATTTGCAAGAATATTTTTTTTGAATTTTAATCATAATAAGTTTGAAGAAATATTTCACAAATATTCTTCGTCAAAAAAACAGAAGCTAAAATGAAGAATTAAATTAAAATGTATTTTTTATTCTTTACAATAAAAAAAACGTTTTTACTTGAACATTGATTTAAATTGTCAGGAAAGAAGAGGAAGGAATTTAAAAGGTAAAAAGGTGTATGTGTTTAAAAATCCTAAAATCATTTTTAAGGTTGTATTTTTTCTCTAAAATTGTCTTTCTGAAAGTTATAAGAAGCAAAGTAAAAAAAAAAAAAGAATTTATTTAAACAAGTGTAGACCAAGTCTTTAAAATATTTTCTTGGATTTTCAAATTATATTTGAGTTTTGTCTCTCTTGGAATTAAAAATGTCGAGCAAAGCGAGACCAGCTTGCTAGTAAATAAATAAAATTAAAAAAATAGAGGCAGCTCACTGGTAAGTGCTGCTATTTGAGCTATTTTTAGAACAGGCCAGCGGGCTACTCATCTGGTCCTTACGGGCTACCTCGTGCCCGCGGGCACCGCGTTGGTGACCCCTGGTCTATACATTTACAGTGATGTGATAATCAAACACTCTAGAAGTCTAGAATGAAAGAGTATATAAGAGAATTGACAGAGTGTGTGTACCTTCAGTGCTGAATGATGAGCAAAGGCAGAGTTTGGAGAGTTTTCTTTAGCACGCTTTCCATGTTTATGTGCTCACTGTCCACTGTGTCCAGGTACTTGGAAAATGTTTTCGTGCCATTTGTCGTTTGACGCCCGCAATCATGCTAATTAGCTGCCTGAAAGCGGGTGACTCCACTGTAGAAATAGCCTACATGACTTCTAGCACATACGCTGCAATGGCTTTATCAATGTTGTCCTGGCTAGCAGTGCCTCCGTTAAAATCCTTAGGTGAAGTGTGTATCTCTTTACTAGCTTTGTCGAAGCATGTTGCTTTTGTAGCTGTTTCAGCCGATTTTAATTGCTGTTTTGGGCAGTAGATGGGATCTTTGATCCAAGACACAACTTACATTTAACTATAATTTTCTTGTCTTTGTGCTCGACAAAAGTAAAGTAGTGAGAATATCTCCATGTTAAGAAACTCGGCTACGGCTTCGCCATGATGTCTTGTTAGTAAACACAGACACGTCCCCTCGCCCCACACATACACTCACACACACAGCGCGCTCTCTTTGTGACACAGGAAGAATCAGAAGGACGACACCGCAGCTCTTCAATAAAACACACTCAGATCTTCTCAGTTTCTAGCCGATACTATATAAAAAATTGCGTAAAATAACGCAGTAACGGTAACTGAGTTACTGAATATAAAAAAATAATGTGTTACACTACTCATTACTGCCGAAAATAACGGCGTTACAGTAACGCGTTACTTTGTAACGCGTTAGTCCCAACACTGCCCGCGCGCGCGCGCACACAAGCACACAAACACCTAATGTGACAAAAATCTCTGCCATCATGCCATCTGCCATCATCTGTGAAAGGCTGAGTAACAGTTGCGTTCTGTTTGCAAGCACAAGAACACCTTGCAGGTCACACAACGCACTCGGGTTCTTCCAGTGCAGCCTGGTAGTCTGCAGCGCATGGCATTCCTCAGGCCCATCATCTCTGGGAGGTGGGCATTAGCCCTCCTGCGGACCGAGACATGGGGCACCTGTGTCACATGGCGTTTTACCCCATGTTGTGCATCTTCTTCCTCTGATTGTTCCGATAGGTCAGCATCTGCACCGTGATGCTGGGCCAAGAGGATATTTGCCACTTCCATACGGAACTCAAGGAACTGGATGGGTTTTGTCTTTGGTCCAGCACATATTGCATGGTCTTTGCGGTAGAGTAGCCAGCTGTTGGCTAAAGCCAGATCCGTGAATTGCATGACTATCCGCATTGTCCACTTCTTCGTACGGGTGCTCATGCGATAGTAACTCATCATTCTATCCATCAAGTCAACTCCACCCATCTTGGTGTTGTACTCACGGACAATGCTTGGTCGCAAAACAGTGACATATTGTTTTAACTTCTTGTCCCAGCGCTGGCAGGTGTCCTCAGGCTGTGTACCGTGAACAACAGACATCAGCAATACTGGCTTGTTGTCGTACCACTTCACTACACACAATTTTCCATCTTCAGTGGACACTTCTGATGAGGTACCTCTTCCTGCGCTTTTCATGGCTTTGTCACTGGGTAACTTGTCGTTCGCTCCAGCGAGTCGGTTCTTCATTATTGTACCAGTAATGTACAGCTCCTTCTCCATCATTCGTTGAGCACCTTTGATGGTGGAGAAGAACCGGTCACAATACACTTTTGTGCCGGGTTTCAGGGTTTGACAAAGACGCTCGATGACTAAGCTTCCCAAGCCCAGGCCCTCGGGTTCTTCGACCTTCTCGATCAGTGATTGTGCACCTTGATAGAGCTCAAAGTCAAGCACAATACCATCTGCAGTAGCACACACAAAGTTCTTTATCCCAACTGGGTTGGGCTTCATTGGTAGATATTGTCTGTACGGACAGGCTCCCGTGAAAGGTATAATTTGCTCATCGATAGATGTGCAATCAGGTCGATTCAGAGACTTGCAGCCTCGCAGAATCCGCTCCAGAAAAGGCCTCACCTTCCAGAATTTGTCAGACATCTTCAGATCTTCAGGCACATCATCATCAATTACCACTTTTATTGCTCCCCTCACTTTGAAGAATCTGACACGCGTGAATCTGTCAGTGATGGCAGTGATTTTAAAGGCTTTGGACCAATACATCCTAATTGTTGGGTATGGGATGCAAGACATTAAAATACAGGCACCAAAAAAGTGGTAGACCTCATCGACTGACATGTTGAGTGGCTGCCCACTCCTCGACACTGACATGGCATTAGAACATTCCGAAATCAGTGTCATCAGATCTCTATCGATGTACTGGTCAAAATACTCTAGTGGGGTCCAGCCATGTCTGTCCAGATCAGTTTTGTCCTCATGCTGATACTCTGCAAGGTTTGGCGTCAATGGAGTAGCCTTCCAGCGTATTCCACGTCCTGCACAACCAGAATCAGAATAAAATAGTATTTAGTATGTATAGTATTTATTGCAGTAAGTTACATTTTATCTATGTTAGCAAATGAGGTGTAGGCCATGTGGTGCATTAAAAACTTGAATCTGTTTGGACGTTTACATGAATTTTGAAGATTTACCCTCAAGGCATGCTAAAATAGTAACAATTACTTTGTTTGGACTCTCCTTTTTTATTTTCTTTGGTTTGGCTTGGTCCTGGTGTCGGCTCCTCCGAGTCATCTTCTTCATGATCAGTCGGTCCAGTTCGACATCGACGTCTGGGAGTGTGGGGTGAACCCGTCCCTGTACTCTCTATCCCTGTCAATGAACCGACAAGTAAATAAGCATTCTGCGTCCAATCCTTCACGTAGCCCTGAGGCCCTAACTACATAACATAAACACAAATCTACTGGGCCTTGACTAACCATTATCTGCACCACGGCAACGTTTATGTCCTCTGCTGTGCTCTGTGGGCTCAGGAATGGGGTCCTCGTCGTCACTGCTGCTTTCCTCCTGTGCTGATGGTTGGTAATTTTCATCCAGGATGGGATCATCATTGTCATATAGGTCTAAATCTGAGTTGTCTTCATCAATCAACCCAAGTAGCTGCATAGCTTGGTGCACAGAAAAACGCTCTGGAAATAAAAACAATGGATTTCAATGGTACTGTACAATGTTTTTAACAGAAGAGCTTTTGCCACAAACTGAACACTTAAATGTTTTTTCTCCTGTGTGTGTTATCATGTGTTGAGTCAAATGGCTCTTTCTAGTAAAACTTTCAGCACAAACTGAGCAGCTCAAACATGTTTTTACCTCTCTTCTTTGTAGAGCATTCAGAGTGTTTGTTGTAAATGTGAGTCCTCATATCATCTTCACAGTCTGTATCGCTGCTCAAAGGTTCTTCAACCTCGTCTTCAGCCTCACTATCTGATAGTGGAGCTAAGAGGTTGTCTACTTGTAGATTCTCTTCATCATCTTCAGTCTTCACAGAGAGAATACTCAGTGGAAACTTGGTGTAATCAGCTTCCTCTCGTCCTAGAAGACACTCTCCCTCCTGAGTGATCCAGAGTTCCTCCTCTTCCTTTTTAATGCAGGGTGGTTGTGGAGTCTCCTGCTTCAAAGTGGAGCTCCCCCATGACTGAGGGGAAACTTCTTCTGGATTACCGATCAACTGCTGGACGTCTGCAAGACACAAACAACAAAAACTCACTTTTCTTCTATGTATCGTATGTGTGTGTGTAGTGTTTCATGGCCATTCATTTAGTGCCTTGCCAGAATGATGGATCAATGTTTACATGACTTGTCATAGACTCAGAAAAGTTCAGCGAGAATCACAGAAAGTAGAAAACATCTGCTTCGATGGACATCAGGATACTACAAACTAACAGTGGGGAAAAAGTCAATATTGAAATACATCTAAAAAAGATAGTATCTATCTCAAAGAAGTCTGTAGTTAAGAAGTAGAGGACTTTTTTAGATTTAAGTGGCAAGAAATTTGATCCACATTCTGTACAACTGCAATGAATGGAAATTGATCATTTTAATTACATTATTTTTGACACAGTTTGTCCAATAAATTATAACTGTCATCAAGTGTACATGTATACAACATTTATTTTAAGCTGTTTTTTACATTTTTCAGTGACTTTTTAAAAATCACAGTAAAACTCCATGTCACAATATTGCAATAGACTATTGTATCGTGACTCAAGTACCGTGATACATGGTTTATCGTGAAGTCCTTGCCAATACCTCGTCTAGGGCTGGACTATTATGGCAAAACATAATAATCACGATTATTTTGAGTGATTTCGGAATCACGATAAACAACACAAATATTTAGTCATTTAAAAACGTAAAAACAGTACCACCAAAACTCATTACCACATAAAAATGTCTGCACATTTCATGGACTGCAACATTTGCACTACTCTCAACAAAACAAGCACATCGATTGCGTTTTAAGACTGTTGTGTTTGTGTTATAATCAGCACTTTTATTTATATTGTTTGGTACTTGTTTATTTGACTAATTTATTTCGGTGTTATTTATGTTGTTGCAAAATGCTATTTCATTTGAATATTCTTGTCATAACCTCGAGAAAGATGTATTTTCTAATTTGGCACTTTGTTCAATTCCAGACACATTTTTAACATAAACTATTAGTTATTAAAACATATCATACCTTACCACCATCAAAGGAATTCAATATAACATTTTTAAAGAAACAAGAAAATAAGAACTAGAACATCATCATAGGGATATAAAATGACATACAGTATATCAGAATATATATTTGTATCCATATCACACAACACAAATTGAATTTACTGTACATTATATAGAATTAGGTTTTTGTACGATTCTGTTTCTAACAAACTCTTTTGATTGCATTACTAATTAAAAACTGAGGCACTACTGTAATTAGTCCGTCGTTATTCAGAAAGAAGTTTCCACGTTTGAAAAATGTGTTTCTTTTAGAAATATACAATGGGATTTTGACTTTTTTAAATTTAAAAACCTGTGCTTTTATTACCAGTACATTGTGTTAACTGCCTAACATTTACAGATCAAAAATTATATTTTGCTTTGTAAAAAATAATGATTTAAACTTTCTTTGGTAACTTTGTTTGACATATAGTCCATTCCATTTGTCCTGGGAAGTCAGAATCTCTGAGTTCCTTCCTAGAACCTGTAGTTCCTGGAACTATAGATTCCTGTAGAAGTGTTTGGTTTGTGTTTCCATCGCATTTCATTTCAGGGTAGTTTCTACAAATCAGGCTGATGATGTATAAAGGAGCGGTTTAGTATATTTCTACACTGATACCATGTAAATAAACAGACTATATTAGACCACAGTTATTTGACTAAAAAAGTAAGTAAATGAAAAACAAAGCCACCATATATAAAACAATTTGATTTAAAAAATAAAGTGTACCAAATAGTTCATAAAAAGTCAGGCTTTTGTCCGCAATGTCCAAAAGTCCGAAAGTCGTCCTCCCAGCAAATGATGAACTCATGAGAGTCACACGATTCCTTTTGGTCCATTTCTGCTATAAATAAAAAAAATTCAGTGTTTATCTCACACCGACAACATAAACACATTTGCTTTAGCATTAGCTTGTTTGCATTAGCATTCTGTTCACTCGGGTTGAGGCTAATAACGACACAAATGGAGTGTCACTGACTACTTTTACAACATTTAACAATGTAAGATGTTCATATTTTAGGCTATTTTCCTTCCTTCCACTTGTGTACTGCTTCCTTTTTTTCCACATTTATCCAACAAAGTCTTAAGAGTGGTGAGCAGCTGCGGTCATTGCTTCGAGTCCGGCTTCATATTACCCCGTAAACACGCTTTAAAGGACTCCGCCCACTTCTCGTAGCTTTGCGTATCGAAATGAAGTTAGTAAAAATGATAAACAAAAATAGCACGCATATAGTTTATAGACTATAGCTGGGTAAAAACACTGCAAGATAATTCTACTAATCAGCGTTCGTTGGCACAAAGATGCCCCACAAAAGTTCCTGCAAATCAAAACCTATTTCTACTTTCTTTCTTTGTTGTCAAGTTTGTTTGAATAGAAATACACAAGTCACCTAGCACTCTGCGTTCAACCAATCAGCGTTCGACAACACATCCCGCCCCTGAAAAGTTCCCGGGAAACTTGTAAAAGACCCGCCGAGCTGGCAGAAACTCTGCAAGGTTCCTGAGGAACTAAATCCACCCAGGTTGTTTTTGGTGGAAACACAGGGGGAACTTTATTTACCCAGGTAAATGGGAAAGTTGCTGTAAAAGTTCCTGCGGTAGAAGAGGGCTTTTTCTCACCACCCCCCAAATTAGTTTCAAAGATGGCTGCACAGAATGTAAAAAAGAATATCCGCTTCCATAATATTAGTGTTTCGCACTTCTGATTACTTTTTTTGGCAGTAAATCATACAATGTATTATTGTATTTGTATATGTGGTAAGGTGACAGTAGTATTAACTACGCTGTACGCTGCTGGCAATTGCATCTGTGTTTGGGGTGGTATAGCTCGGTTGGTAGAGTGGCCGTGCCAGCAACTTGAGGGTTCCAGGTTCGATACCCGCTTCCGCCATCCTAGTCACTGTCGTTGTGTCCGTAGGCAAGACACTTTACCCACCTGCTCCCAATGCCACCCACACTGGTTTAAAAATGTAACTTAAATATTGGGTTTCACAATGTAAAGTGCTTTGAGTCACTAGAGAAAAGGGCTATATAAATATAATTCACTTCCTCTTCATCCACCGTCTTTGAGGGTCACAAAAAGAGTGTATTTTTTCCATAAGTTCTTTATATTTAAACAAGGCAACTGCAAAAAAAAGCTTTTGTTGATGTGACCATCTTGATTACCAACATCGCACCTTTAAGTCGGCTGTGATGTAAATCCCAGCTGCCACTTCCAACTTTGGAGGTAAATGGAATGCAGCATTTATGAGCTGTGGCACTTGTGGAGAACTTCCCAATCAAAAGTTGACAGTAATCATAATAGTCTTGTTCTTTATTACCTCCAATCCTCTGCCCGTTGATGTAGACATGTGGTCCAGTCTTCTCTTCACACACTGCACATCTCTTACTCTTCCCCAAAATCTCTCCTTTTCATATCTTTATTTTCTTTACACAAGCGCTTGTTTTGCTCTTCCACCTGCGAGTGTCCACCCTGAGATCTGTAGGTCGTGAGTTCAAACCCTGGCTGAGTCATACCAAAGGCTATTAAAAACAACTGAGACCCATTACCTCCCTGCTTGGCACTCAGCATCAAGGGTTGGAATTGGGGGTTAAATCACCAAAAATGATTCCCGAGCGCGGCCACCGCTGCTGCTCACTGCTCCCCTCACCTCCCAGGGGGTGAACAAGGGGATGGGTCCAATGCAGAGTACAAATTTCACCACACCTAGTGTGTGTGTGTGCGTGTGACAATCATTGGGACTTCAACTTTTTAACTTGAACAATCATGGCGGCTCTTTGTTTACATTGTTGAAAAGTTGGCTAATTTCTCATCACTTTTTTCAGGGCTTGAAATAGTTTTCAAATGACAAAACTGAAACTCACTCACCTTCATCTTTCGTCTTTATCTCTGTTGGTGGTTCTCTTTTACCGGACGTCGCCATCTTAGCATAGCAGTAGTCGTCCATCTTCTACGACGTCTTCAATCTTCACTTCAGCTAACACTCCATCGCTCCAAACTCAACTTCTGTTTCGCGGTCTTAAGAAAAAAACTAATACATGACGTATGTGTTTCTATATTTGCTGTGAATATATATCATCATTTAGAAACGGGGAAGCCACCGCCACTCAGTCCGCCATCTTGCCCGCCACCTGGCCTTCACTTCCGGAAATTCGGTCAGTTCTGCGCATGTGCGCGCGTGACGTCATTCCCTTCACCCTGCTAAATGCTTAATGTGTTTTGTTCATTAAAACAAGCAAACACGCAAGAAAAAGCAAACGCGACGTGAAATTGAACAAGGGGTGGTTAATGAGCCACAACACAGGAAAAAAAACACCCAGAACAGAATTTTTTTATTCATCTTCTACGCCTACATTTAAAACTATTACCTCTGAATTGTCACTCTTTCACTCTACTGCCATTGCACTAAATGACTCACGCAGGCACAGCTGTATTGCTTGTTTCCCGTCACGTGACTTCTTCCCGGAAGTGAAAACCAAGCAAGCAGCAGCATCGAGCGCGACTGCCTACTGGCGCTGACGAGACGCGGGGCCGCCATCTTGGAGTGGTGATCCGCTCCACTCAGTGCAATTCATTTGGCAGGAGCAATGAACTGTCAGCGCATTTAATTCATTTTACCTCACTGAATACCACTGATTTTCACGCACTTTTTTTTCATACGTGTAGCTATGATAAAGGACACATGTTTTGGCGTGTTTTATTATTCATAGTTTGCTTAACAGTAATAGAATATTCTTATATGCTATAAGTGACCAGACGTCCGAGATCAAAACTGGGAATATAATCCCAGAGAAGGGGGAAAACGGTCAGCTATTTTTAAATTGAAGAAAGAATATGATTAGGTTATATATACATGCATATATCCTACATAAACAATGTATGAATACACTAGATATCTATATATCTTATAGCCTGTATCTCTGTTGCTGCAGCAGCAGGGAGTTTATTCTGTCTTGACACTTTGTATTGATATTTTGTATTACATTCTTCCCTTAAATTATCATGTTTACAGTGATTGTTTTATATGTATTTTTTTATGTATGTCGCTTTGGATAAAAACGTCTGCCAAATACTTAAACATAAACATATATAAACACCTGAAAGTCTTTATATCAGCTAAAACCACCAATCTGTTTCACTGGATTCAGAATAAAACCAAATTCTGTGTTACCCAACAATGTTAGTATTTGAATATTGGTACTTGAAGACTTATTCCTGGTTACAATTATACTGTTAAGAAAGTATGGTCTTATACTTTGCCTAAAATGACAATGCATCATAATCAGTGGCGGCTGGTGAATTGTGTTTTAGGTGGGGCTGAAAGTTTGTAAACTAAACCCCTGTAGGGGGGTCATCCTCCCCCAGAAGATTTCTTTGTGATTTTCACATACAAATGAAACATTCTGGTGCATTCTGACAAAAATAATGAAGAGAAAATACAACATTTCTTGGGTTTGCAGAGAACTATATACAATCTGCACGCTGAAGGCGGGATGCCACCATAGGTTTGCAGAGAACTATATACAATATGCAAACACTCTTTTCACAAAATACAATAGTATGTTAATGTTAAATCTTACTTGTGAAAAGTAATCCCCCGATTCCTATTTTCAACAGTCCGCTCATTTGAGCAGGAAAACGCTGAGCACCAGCCCGGCATCTTTGTTTTCTACCTGTCAACTGTCAGTTTAGGCTGCTCGCCGGCTCCTCATCACCACTTCAAGATGGCGGCCGAATTTGTCGTGTCACAGCAGCCAATGCTGCTTCTACTTATAAGATGTCTATGGCGCAAACTATACGAGTACAAAAGAGGCTTAAATCTTCCTGCATGAAGCAGATACGAGCAAAAAAAATTTAAAAAATAAACTATACAACGGAATAGACTCATTTACTTTCTACAAAAAATATATGTTGAGTGATATCAAGGATTATCCTAAACATATCAAACTATCTTGCCCTCCAGACGGCATTCTACACCACAAAACAAATGGAAACTTGGAAAAGCATGGAGGTCTACAACTTCTGTTTAACAAACTAACAAGTACTGAATCATCACCATATTTATTTTTTGTCCGGTTGTCATACACACTAAATAATACTGGGTTATTTTGCTAACCCAATTTATGAGTTGCTAGTGTTGGGTTAAATTTTGGAGTTATTTTTACGAATAGCAATAATTTTGGGGGGTCCTAAGGGTATTATTTTAACTCAATTTCTAGGTTTTCAAAATTATGAACCATTTTTGGGTTGTTTTTCAACGAGAAACGCATTTTTGGGTAAAAGGCTTTTTTCAAAATAAAAAGTTACTTTTTTCTTGAAGGGAATTTTATTATGGATGCATCTCCTTAACATTATTTACAATCACCCAACATTGAGTTAGCATACCTCAATTTTTGGGTTAAATAATTCAACCCAATAGTTTGGTTGGGAATAACCCAACATTAAGTTATCATAACTCAACTTTTTGGTTAAATGATTTAACGCAAAATGTGGGTTGAAAAAAATAACCCAGCATGTTGAGTTAAAATAACTCAAATAAGGGGTTCGTCCTTTTCTGAACCAGCAGTTGGGTTAAATTAGGTTATTTATTTAACCCAACTTTTTTTTGTGTGTATGTACGCTGACACATTTGCGTACAAAATAAACAAAAGTGGAGTCGTACAAGTACATTTCCTGACAAAGTTTCTGTTTGTTAAAAAAATCAAATACAACTAAAATCAAGATAATACTTCAATGGGAAATACTAGTATATTAAAAATATATCAAACAAAACTTTAACAAAGTGATCACTGCAAAGTTGTGCAAACTTGTGCGTCCTTCGACGCTTCCGTCCTTCTTGACAACCTCTCGAGGAACTCTGCTGGTGTGACAAAGTTCCTTAAATCCTTGAAAACCTCCGATAATATGACCGTTTCAAAAGGAAATTATCAATCAATCGTGCTTGATTACTGCGCTTGTATAAACTCAAACTGGTGATACTACTCATTTCCTTAAGAAGCAAGCTACTGCGCTGATTGCTAGCTACCAGCTAAAGCCCATAGCGCCACTAATCACTAGCTATCTTAAATGCAAACATGAAAACAAGACACAATGACGTCTTTCCCCATTACAAACCTCATAACCCAATCTAAACTTGTATAAACACAATATTGTCTGAGCAACTAATATTTTCAATTGTGCACATTGAACCTACAGGCTGTGCTCTCTTAGAAAAGAGTGATAAATATGTTTGGTTTTTTTTTAAACTTCATATTTATTTCAATAACAAAGTAATACCTATTCTATACATTTTCAAAATGTGGTCATGACAAAAATATCTTCAGTAGTTGTCAGACTATCATTAATGTTCAGACAATAAAGCAAGATATTCAAACACAACTACTATACAGTAAAGGTAAATATGAAGATCCATACATGACGTGTCTACCTACAACAGGAAGTGAACTCACGTGACGTCACATAAACCAAAATAAGTCCATAAAATGGAAGAAAATCAAACCTGTGGAAATGGGTTCGATGATTTTGGTAAAAAAAAAAAAAAAGATAGTCCATCATAAAGGGAAAACATTTGTTAAAACAAAAAAACCAGTGCTGAAGAAGTGGAACTACCAAGCTCCAGCACACATTTGAAGTACAGTTGCTGAGATCCCATCAGGGCCATTAGTCTTTGAAGAGTCAAAAGAACACAATTTAATAACAACATCTTTGGGCCAGAATTTATGGTTGAGAAAACTTGGGGAGATTCTTGTGTGTCATCATCTGATGTTGGTCTGTAGACACAAAACATCAACACCAGGGGCCTCATGTATGCACAAAAACCTGGCGTACGCCCTTTTTCACGCCAAAGTGGAGCTGTGCGGTGCCTCACGCCAACTTCATGGCTGTCGTACGCACATTTCTACAAGCTGTGGATACTTTGGTGACACAGAGGGGATGTTGTTTGAATAAAGAAATGTCAAACAATTACTCCTCAGACTGATTGATGTGCACATCAGAGGATATGAACAATTAACACACCTCCTAAGTGAAATTACATGATTGGATATACAATCATAGGCAAAAAAACAACATTAAAAAATTATCAACACGTTAGCCAGATATATTAAATTCCCATACCACAGGCCAACATTAAAGCACAATGTGAAGCAACAGCGTTTTTCCTAATGTGAGCCACTGACTGCACACACATTGCTATAAAAGCACCATCACATGATGATTATGTAAATTTAAACAGGAAACATATTTAATAGGATCAATGTACAGATCATATGTGATGTGCAAATGCAATGAACAACATTGTAGTGATGTGTCCTGGTTCAACACATGATTCTTACATTGTAAGTAACAGCATGGTTGGGAACAGACTACAAGCTGGCATTGTGTGTGATGGCTGGCTTCTTGGTGACTACATTTATGTATGTCATTGTCCTAACATTCATCTCTGTGATGCACATTGAGCATATGTGTCTCACTAACTTGCAACAAAAGTGGAATAGACCACATTTTTACACTCCAGCAAGAAACACCTCCAACTCATCCATCCATCTTCTTCCGCTTATTCGAGGTCGGGACGCGGGGCAGCAGCCTAAGCAGGGAAGCCCAGGGATCCCGAGGCGTTCCCAGGCCAGCCGGGAGACATAGTCTTCCTAACGTGTCCTGGGTCTTCCCCGTGGCCTCCTACTGGTCGGACGTGCCCTAAACACCTCCCTAGGGAGGCGTTCGGGTGGCATCCTGACCAGATGCCCGAACCACCTCATCTGGCTCCTCTCGATGCGGAGGAGCAGCGGCTTTACTTTGAGCTCCCCCCGGATGGCAGAGCTTCTCACTCTATCTCTAAGGGAGGAAATTCATTTCGGCCGCTTGTACCCGTGATCTTGTCCTTTCGGTCATAACCCAAAGCTCATGACCATAGGTGAGGATGGGAACGTAGATCGACCGGTAAATTGAGAGCTTTGCCTTCCGGCTCAGCTCCTTCTTCACCACAACGGATCGATACAGCGTCCGCATTACTGAAGACGCCGTACCGATCCGCCTGTTGATCTCACGATCCACTCTTCCCTCACCCGTGAACAAGACTCCTAGGTACTTGAACTCCTCCACTTGGGGCAGGGTCTCCTCCCCAACCCGGAGATGGCATTCCACCTTTTTCCGGGCGAGAACCATGGACTCGGACTTGGAGGTGCTGATTCTCATCCCGGTCGCTTCACACTCGGCTGCGAACCGATCCAGTGAGAGTTGAAGATCCTGGCCAGATGAAGCCATCAGGACCACATCATCTGCAAAAAGCAGAGACCTAATCCTGCAGCCACCAAACCGGATCGCCTCAACGCCTTGACTGCGCCTAGAAATTCTGTCCATAAAAGTTATGAACAGGATCGGTGACAAAGGGCAGCCTTGGCGGAGTCCAACCCTCACTGGAAAAGTGTCCGACTTACTGCCGGCAATGCGGACCCAGCTCTGACACTGATTATACAGGGAGCGGACCGCCACAATCAGACAGTCCGATACCCCATACTCTCTGAGCACTCCCCACAGGACTTCCAGAGGGACACGGTCGAATGCCTTCTCCAAGTCCACAAAACACATGTAGACTGGTTGGGCAAACTTCCATGCACCCTCAAGGACCCTGCCGAGAGTATAGAGCTGGTCCACAGTTCCACGACCAGGACGAAAACCACACTGTTCCTCCTGAATCCGAGGTTCGACTATCCGGCGTAGCCTCCTCTCCTGCACACCTGAATATACCTTACCGGGAAGGCTCCAACTCACTGTCGGTGAAATTCTCCTTTTTCACCGTCTTGCTCATTATTTTTGTGTTTTCTGACTGTGCAGAGTGGGAGATCTCAGACGCATGGCTAATTTAAATATGATTTAATTAAACGGGGGCGTGGACACGGAGTGTCAATTTCACATTGATTGATGATCGTTGATTAATCCGTGCACACACTTTAGTACATCTACAGTTTTTGTGCGTACAACATTTTTTTGTTGTTTTGCCACACAATGAGGCCTCAGGCTATTCAATTCATGTTGTTGGTGTTCAAAGTCAGACATTCTGGAGGCGGTAAAAGCATCACTGAAGAAGACTACAGTTCCTCCCCAGCTAGACTCATCAGGTCTGAAAAGAAGTAACCAAGCACTACAAGCATAATCTATTTTACTATTCAGGAAAGTTTCAGATACACAGAAGACAAGATTATGCTCCAGATAATCCCAATTTGTTCAAATACCGCAAATATTTGTGGAAGAAGCAGTGAACTTATTTTGAGGAGGTCCTGGGTTTGGGTGGATGTCGCCACATATGAGCAACATGCCACAAACTAAACAGCTAATTGGTTATTTTCTCTTGTGTGTTCTTATGTGTTTTACTGCGTCTGCATTACGGTGGAATCTTTTGCCGCAGACTGAACAACTAAATGTCCTTTCTTTGCTGTGTTTTTTCATGTGTTCAGTCAAATTGCTCTTGAAAGAAAAGCCTTTACCACAAATCGAACAGTTAAAAGTTTTTTCTCCTGTGTGTAATCTCATGTGTTGAGTCAAATAGCTATTTCGAGAAAATCCTTTGCCGCAAACTGAACAATTAAATGGTTTCAGTCCACTGTGCGTCATTAGGTGTCGAGTCAAACCTTGTCTGGAAACAAAGATTTTACCACAAACTGAGCAACTAAATGTTTTTTCTCCTGTGTGCGTTCGCATGTGTTCAGTCAAACGGTTATTAATAGAAAACTTTTTACCACAAACTGAACAGGTAAATGGTTTCTCGCCTGTGTGCGTTCTCATGTGTGGAGTCAAGTAGCTGTTTCGAGAAAATCTTTTACCGCAAATTGAACAGTTAAATGGTTTCTCCCCTGTGTGTGTTCTCATGTGTTGAGTCATGTAGGTGTTTCTAGTAAAGCTTTTACCACAAACTAAACAATTATATGGTTTGAGTCCAGTGTGTGTTCTCATGTGCCGTGTTAAACATTGTCTGGAAACAAAGATTTTACCGCAATCTGAGCAATTAAATTTTTTTTTCCCTGTGTGCGTTCTCATGTGTTGAGTCAAGAGACTCCCTTTAGTAAAACTTTCAGCACAAACTGAGCAGCTCAAACCTGTTTTGCTTTTCTTCTTTGTAGAGCATTCAGAGTGTTTGTTGTCAGTGTGAGTCCTCATATCACCTTCACAGTCTGTATCGCTGCTCAAAGGTTCTTCAACATCATATTCAGTGTCACTATCTGATAGTGGAGCTAAGAGGTTGTCTACTTGTGGTTTCTCTTCATCATCTTCAGTCTTCACAGAGACAACAGTCAGTGGCAACTTGGTGAGATCAGCCTCCTCTTGTGTGATCCAGAGTTCCTCCTCTTCCTTTTTAATGTGGGGTGGATTCGGAGTCTCATGTTTCAAAGTGGAGCTCCCCCCTGACTGAGGGGGAAGTACTTCTGGATGACCAATCAGCTGCTGGACGTCTGCAGGACACAAACACACTTTAGTACAGACATGATCCATGAGATGTTTGTCCATGATTTGGCTCAGGGCTGCTATTATAAATGATACCGGTATATTTTAGAACAGGGGTGTCCAAACTTTTTCCACTGAAGGCCGCACACTGAAAAATCAAAGCAAGCGGAGGCCATTTTGATATTTTTTATTTTAAAAACCAATACAATAAATGTATAAAAAAATATACATTTAGGCCGCCACTCAGGCTTGATCCCGGTGAACCCAAAGAGTTTTGGTCAAAAAAATATAAAAAATGTGTCATTATTTATTATTATTATTATTATTATTCAAAGTTTAAATCTCTAGATCAACATTAGGTCTATCTGTCAAAAAAACGTTTTTAAACATTTAAGTTGTATGCCCTTTTTGTCAAAGAAAACCCAGGTTTTTTATGGAAAAAAACCCACCAAATATGCAATATTTTCCCCCAATTAAATTTTAAAGTAGAATATTTGAGATTATAAAATAATTGGAGCCTTAAAAAGGTCAATAACTCATAACAACATTGACATTTTTTGAGCAACGACACACGCAAAAAAAAATCCAACTAAAATTATTAGGGATCCAAAAGGGTCCTACTCATTAAAGTGTTAAAAAATAAATTATACTTTTTTTTTTTACTGATTACTTTTAGCACAATAATCTCGAGATCAGCTTCAGATCTGTCCATCAATTCTAAGTTTTATTGTTGTTTATGTTTTTTGTTTGTTCGTTTTAGGCCCTTCTTTTAAAAAACAACAGCTCAGTTTTTTAGATGGAAAACACAAAATATGCCACATTTTCCCAAAAGAATATATCAAAGTGGAATATTTAATGTGACGTAATTGGAGCCTTGAATAGGTCAATAATTCATAATGACGTTGATTTTGATTAAATATTATTTTTTAAAGAAAGAAACTGCCAACCTAGCAGCTTTGTGTTATTAGAGTAAACATTGCAACATTTTTTTGTTACATTTCACCTGTTTGCTGTTTCATACCACGTTTGTTTGGGTTTTTTTATCGTATTTTTAGAATGTGTCGTGGGGCCGTTAAAAAATGACCTGCGGGCCGCACTTTGGACACCCCTGTTTTAGAAAGATGGGTGTAATTTGGACAATGCCACCACATCGTATATGTGTTGACGCGGAAGTCTCTGCTCATTCTGTCCCGTTTTTCCATGGATTTTGCTCTCGATGACAAAATAATCCTCAGCACTATTGTTGCCAGCAATCAGATCCGTTTGACTCAAACCTCGCTATGACTCGGGGCAACACGCGTTCATGACAGCAGCGCGGCGAGGTGCAATTTACGTGATTCTATCAAAAGAGATGGATGCACTGGAACACCATGAAGACATTTCTGACAAAATATAAACTTTGTGTGAATAGATATGTTCCTAGTTGCCAGGGTATTTAAAAAGCTGCCAGAAGTAATTACCTCGTCATTTGAGCTTTATGGTCACAACTGCTTTGCTCAAGAAGCACGGATACAACACATGTACACACAGTCTGAAATTGTTTAGCAGCTGTGGCAATATTGTCACCTGGAGTTGACAGCTTGGTGTTCCCGACTTTAATGTTTAAAGGCCTACTGAAAGCCACTACTACCAACCACGCAGTCTGATAGTTTATATATCAATGATGAAATCTTAACATTGCAACACATGCCAATACGGTCGGGTTAACTTATAAAGTGCAATTTTAAATTTCCCGCCACACTTCCGGTTGAAAAACTCCTTCGGATATGATTTATGCGCATGACGTCACAAAATCCACGGAAGTGGTTGGACCCCATCGACCAGATACAAAAACCTCTTGTTTTCTTCGACAAAATTCCACAGTATTCTGGACATCTGTGTTGGTGAATCTTTTGCAATTTGTTTAATGAACAATGGAGGCTGCAAAGAAGAACGTTGTAGGTGGGATCGATCGGTGTATTAGCGGCTAAGTACAATACTTACAGCAACACAACAAGGACTACTTACTTAGCAGACGCCTAGCCGATGCTTGCCGCCAAACCCACGGATGAATTCCTTCGTCGCGCCGTCGATCGCTGGAACGCAGGTGAGCACGGCTGTTGATGGGAAAATGAGGGCTGGCTGGCGTAGGTGGAGCGCTAATGTTTTTATCATAGTTCTGTGAGGTCCGGTTGCTAAGTTGCTAAATTAGCCTTAGCGTCGTTAGCAACAGCATTGTTAAGCCTTACCAGGCTGAGAATTTTTAACCGTGTAGTTACATGTACATGGTTTAATAGTATTGTTGATCTTCTGTCTATCCTTCCAGTCAGGGGTTTATTTCTTTTGTTTCCATCTTCATTTGAGAACGATGCTATCACGTTAGCTCAGTAGCTAAGTGTGTCACCGATGTATTGTCGTGGAGATAAAAGTCACTTTAAATGTCCATTTCGCATGCTCGACTCTCATTTTCAAGAGGATATAGTATCCGAGGTGGTTTAAAATACAGATCCGTGATCCACAATAGAAAAAGGAGAGAGTGTGGAATCCAATGAGCCAGCTTGTACCTAAGTTAAGGGAGAGCGAAAAAAGATACGTCCATCACTGCCTCTCGAGTCCTTCACTGTAACGTTCCTCATCTACGAATCTTTCATCCTCGCTCAAATTAATGGGGTAATTGTCGCTTTGTTGCTCCGAATCTCTCGCTCCATTGTAAACAATGGGGAATTGTGAGGAATACTAGCTCCTGTGACGTCACGCTACTTCCGGTACAGGCAAGGCTTTTTTTATCAGCGAGCAAAAGTTGCGAACTTTATCGTTGATTTTCTCTACTAAATCCTTTCAGCAAAAATATGGCAATATCGCGAAATGATCAAGTATGACACATAGAATGGATCTGCTATTCCCGTTTAAATAAAAAAAAATCATTTCAGTAGGCCTTTAAGGGAACAAGGGTTTGCTAAAAATGTTGAACTAAACAAACACTATTGCTAAAGGTCAATTATTTTCAAGTTGTTACTAATGTTTGAAATGTCCTGCTAAACCAAGGGCTTTGTTTTATATTTTGTTCTTTTGTGTTGCTATTGTTATGCGGCATGGCGTAGTGGGTAGGGCGGCTGTGCCAGAAACCTGAGGGTTGCAGGTTCGCTCCCAGCCTCTTACCATCCAAAGCGCTGCCGTTAAGTCCTTTTGCAGGACACTTCACCCTTGCCCCCAGTGCCGCTCACACTGGTGAATGAATGATGAATGATAGGTGGTGGTCGGAGGGGCGGTAGGCGCAAACTGGCAGCCACGCTTCCGTCAGTCTACCCCAGGGCAGCTGTGGCTACGAAAGTAGCTTACCACCACCTCACTCCTACCCACTTCTCCAAAGTGGGCTGGCTCAGGGTGGAGGACAGAGTAAAACAACTTGCACTGAGCCTAGTCTATAAAATCCGCTACACCTCCCTGATACCGAAGTACATGTCAAACTACTTCCTTAACGTAAATGACCGCCATAACCACAACACCAGGGGGAGCTCCACTAACCACGTTAAACCCAGATTCCGAACTAACAAAGGTCTTAACTCATTCTCTTTATATGCCACATCAATATGGAATGCGCTCCCAACAGGTATAAAAGAAAGGGCATCTCTATCCTGCTTCAAAACCGCAATAAAAGTTCACCTCCAGGCAGCTACAACCCTAAACTAACACCCTCCCCGGATTGCTAATAATCAAATATAAACAATCAAATGCAGATACTTTTTCTTATGCCTTCTGATCTCTCTCTCTCTCTCTCTCTATGTCCACTACTTGATGTCCACCCCCCCCCCTCCACACCCCTGATTATAAATGATGTAAATAGTTCAATGTGATTATCTTGTGTGATGACTGTATTATGATGATAGTATATATCTGATAGTATATATCTGTATCATGAATCAATTTAAGTGGACCCCGACTTAAACAAGTTGAAAAACTTATTGGGGTGTTACCATTTAGTGGTCAATTGTACGGAATATGTACTTTGCTGTGCAATCTACTAATAAACGTCTCAATCAATCTCAATCAAAACCAAGGAGTGAATGAATGATGGGTTCTCACTTCTCTGTGAAGCACTTTTGAGTGTCTAGAAAAGCGCTATATAAATCTAATCCATTATTATTATTATTATTATTATTATTATTAGATGAGGATTTTTAAAGAAGATTGAAAATTATACTGTATTATTCTTATATTTCTTTTAAGGCTTTTAAATATTTTATGTGCATCTGTGTATCTTTCCGGGGGAGAAAAACGGCGATCGATATTCAGCCAAAATATTTTAGAATATGAGTTTAGGTCCATACACCCAGCCCTAATTAGGCTACATGGTTTCTCCTGTGTTCTCATGTGTTGAGTCAAATGGCTCATGGCTCTTTTTAGTAAAACTTTTAGCACAAACATGTTTTACCTCTCTTCTTTTTAGAGGGTTCAGAGTGTTTGATGTCCGTGTGAGTCCTCATATCACCTTCACAGTCTGTATCGCTGCTCAAAGGTTCTTCAACCTCGTCTTCAGGCTCACTATCTGATAGTGGAGCTAAGAGGTTGTCTACTTGTGGTTTCTCTTCATCTTCTTCAGTCTTCACAGAGACAACAGTCAGTGGCAACTTGGTGAGATCAGCTTCCTCTCGTCCTAGAAGACACTCTCCCTCCTGAGTGATGCAGAGTTCCTCCTCTTCCTTTTTAATGCAGGGTGGTTGTGGAGTCTCCTGCTTCAAAGTGGAGCTCCCCCCTTCTGGATGACCAATCAGCTGCTGAACATCTGTAGGACACAAACAACACACTTTCTTCTATGTACTGCATGTGTGTGTAGTGTTTCATGGCCATTCATTTAGTGCCTTGCCAGAATGATGCATCAATGTTTACATGATTTGTTTGGACTCTGACACGTGAAGCTCGAATCACAGAACATACAAGACACCTGTTCCGATGGACATTAGGGTACTACAAACTAACAGTGGGGGGGAAAAAGCAATACAGGAATTTATCAATGTTTCTTACAATATAACTTCTGTTTTTAAGAAATTAACTAATAAGAAATAGAGGACTTTTATTTATATTTAAGTAACAAGAAATTTAAACCACTTTCTGAACAATTGCAATGAATGGAAATTGATCATTTGAATTACCGTATTTTTCGGAGTATAAGTCGCACCGGCCGAAAATGCATAATAAAGAAGGAAAAAAAGTCGCATTTTTTGGGGAAATGTATTTGATAAAACCCAACATAGACATTTGAAAGGCAATTTAAAATAAATAAAGAATAGTGAACAACAGGCTGAATAAGTGTACGTTATATGAGGCATAAATAACCAACTGAGAACGTGCCTGGTATGTTAACGTAACATATTATGGTAAGAGTCATTCAAATAACTATAACATATAGAACATGCTATACGTTTACCAAACAATCTGTCACTCCTGATCGCTAAATCCCATGAAATCTTATACGTCTAGTCTCTTACGTGAATGAGCTAAATAATATTACTTGATATTTTACGGTAATGTGTTAATAATTTCACACATAAGACGCTCCTGAGTATAAGTCGCACCCCCGGCCAAACTATGAAAAAAACTGCGACTTATAGTCCGAAAAATACGGTATTTTCTTTTTTGACCCAGTTTGACGAATGCATTATTACTGTCAAATATACAACTTGTTTTTAAGCAGAGTTTTACATTTTTCTGAAAACTTGGTAGAGTATTGCAAAACACCTACTCAGTGGCCTAGTGGATAGAGTGTCCGCCCTGAGATCGGTAGGTTGTTCCGAGTCATACCAAAGACTATAAAAATGGGACCCTACCTCCCTGCTTGACACTCAGCATCAAAGGTTGGAATTGGGGGTTAAATCACCAAAAACTATTCCCAGGCGCGGCCACCGCTGCTGCTCACTTCTCCCCTCACCTCCCAGGGGTTATCAAGGGGATGGGTCAAATGCAGAGGACAAATTTCACCACACCTAGTGTGTGTGTGTGACAATCATGGGTACTTTAACTTGAACTTGAACTTTAATATCACAATATTGCAAAATAGTATTGTATCGTGACTCAAGTAACATGAGACTTTTAATATTGTGAAGTCCTTGCCAATACTCAGTCTAAGGCTGCACAATTATTGTGGCAATAATAATTGGAAGAAAAAAAAAAGCAGCAACCACGGTGAGATCTCAAACTTCTAGTTGTGTGGTTTTTTTCCACTCAAGCTCACTCATCTGTTTCACCGTTACAAGCTCAGACATTTGCGTGCATGTTGCAAAGCCCATTAATCATTTTTTACCCGATTATAGTATTTTATGATTCTGAGAGCGTATAAATGTTTTTTTTTTTAAAGTGGTCGATGGACTCCGCCAAGGCTGCCCTTTGTCACCGATTCTGTTCATAACTTTTATGGACAGAATTTCTAGGCGCAGTCAAGGCGTCGAGGGGATCCGGTTTGGTGGCTGCAGGATTAGGTCTCTGCTTTTTGCAGATGATGTGGTCCTGATGGCTTCATCTGGCCAGGATCTTCAGCTCTCACTGGATCGGTTCGCAGCCAAGTGTGAAGCGACTTGGATGGGAATCAGCACCTCCAAGTCAGAGTCCATGGCTCTCGCCCGGAAAAGGGTGGAGTGCCATCTCCGGGTTGGGGAGGAGATCTCGCCCCAAGTGGAGGAGTTCAAGTACCTCGGAGTCTTGTTCACGAGTGAGGGAAGAGTGGATCGTGAGATCGACAGGCGGATCGGTGCGGCGTCTTCAGTAATGCGGACGCTGTATCGATCCGTTGTGGTGAAGAAGGAGCTGAGCCGGAAGGCAAAGCTCTCAATTTACCGGTCGATCTACGTTCCCATCCTCACCTATGGTCATGAGCTTTGGGTTATGACCGAAAGGACAAGATCACGGGTACAAGCGGCCCAAATGAGTTTCCTCCGCCGGGTGGCAGGGCTCTCCCTTAGAAATAGGGTGAGGAGCTCTGCCATCCGGGAGGAACTCAAAGTAAAGCCGCTGATCCTCCACATGGAGAGGAGCCAGATGAGGTGGTTCTGGCATCTGGTCAGGATGCCACCCGAACGCCTCCCTAGGGAGGTGTTTAGGGGCACGTCTGACCGGTAGGAGGCCACGGGGAAGACCCAGGACACGTTGGGTAGACTATGTCTCCAGGCTGGCCTGGGAACGCCTCGGGATCCCCTCGGAGGAGCTGGACGAAGTGGCTGGGGAGAGGAAAGTCTGGGCTTCTCTGCTTAGGCTGCTGCCCCCGCGACCTGACCTCGGATAAGCGGAAGAAGATGGATGGAAGGACATTTTAAAAATGTACAAAATCCAATCGGGCGTGATGAGATTTGAATCTTTTGCTTGCTCTAGCACAGGGGTGTCAAACTCATTTTAGATGGGGGGCCACATGGAGGAAAATCTACTCCCAAGTGGGCCGGACTGGTAAAATCACGGCACGATGACTTAAAAATAAAGACAACTTCAGATTGTTTTTGTTTGTTTGAAAATAGAGCAAGCACATTCTGAAAATGTACAAATCATAATGTTGTTGTTTTTTTTTTTAGACTTCCATGTTGCGGTTAATAGTATTCTATCTTTATTCATCGTTATTTATACTTTCTGAATAAATGATGTGATAATTATCATCAGTCAACTCATTGGTGTTAATTTTCAATCTATCAAGATAAAAAAGTAATATCAAAATCAAATTACAGGATGCTATTTATGTAGTTTGCTCATTTTCCTCGACTGGTGCACTAACTTCATGTGGTTTATTTTTTATTGTTTTACATATGTAGCATCATCTACAAAGGTACAAAGAATTGCTATTGCGACATCTAGTGGACACATTTAGAACTGCTGTTTCTTTCATTCAAAAATTTCGACTGATTTTTATACTTACCAAACTCATCCCGCGGGCCGGATAAAACCTGTTCACGGGCCTGATCCGGCCCTCGGGCCGTACGTTTGACACCCCTGCTCTAGCAGCATCCACGCGGCTGTGTTTACTAGATGATTTGATTGTTTTCTCAATAAAATAGAATGTAAATTCAATTATCGTTGTGTGATATTGTTTTTTGTCTGATTCAGTTTTTAAAAAACTTTGGATAGAAACAAAAACCGGGGCACTAGCTGTGATTAGTAATAAGTTATTTAAAAAAAAATAGCGTCCACGTTTGAAAAATAAGTTGTGGAAATATACAATAAGATTTAGACTTTTTGCAATTGAAAAAACGTGCTTTTTAAAATCGTAATATTCTTGTTCTTTATTACCTCCAATCCTCTGCACTTTGATGTAGACATGTCTTCTCTTCACACACTGCACATCTCTTACTCTTCCCAAAATCATTATTTTCTTTACACAAGCGCTTGTTTTGCTCTTCCACTTTCTTCATTTGACTTTTGCATTCTTTCATCTCCTCTGATGTGAACTCCACTGCCTTCTTCAAGCTAACAATCATGGCGGCTCTTTCTTTACATTCTTCAACAAAGTGGGTTAATTTGTCATTAACACCCTTTTAGAGCTTAAAATAGCTGTCAAATTATAAAAACTTTAACTCACCTTCATATTTCGTCTTTTTCTCCGGCGCTGATTCTCTTTCATGTTCTCTTTTAGCGGACGTCGCCATCTTAGCATAGCAGTAGTCGTCCATCTTCTATCACGTCTTCAATCTTCACTTCAGATAACACGCCATCGCTCCAAACTCAAATTCGTGGCCTTTAGAAATACAAATGAGGTATTTGTTGCTATTTAGGCTGTGAATAAATTCGAAACTGCTCCGAAAAAGCCACAGCCACTCAGTCCGCCATTTTCGTCTTTTCGCCTTTGCTGCAAGTACGTGTGCGCATGCGCTAGAAGTCATCAACTTCCGTTCCCTACATGACAGCGATTTTTCCAAAACAAAAGCATTTCAATGTTGTTTTAAAAAAACGATTTAAAAAAATATTTATCCTCATGTAATCAACTACTCTGAACATTTTAATGACTTTTATCCGTCCACAAGCACGTGCGCAGACATGTTCGATGACTGGTGCTCAAAGGTATTTTTTGTTTTGTTTTGTTTTTATTTTATAAACCTTTATTTATACATTTCAACATTTACAAACAGTTGAGAAATAATAATCAAAGTAAGTACAAAAACAGTACAAAACAGCGCCAGGGGTTTTTTAAATTCAAAGTAACTAAAATAGAATGTAAAAAATATATATATAAGAAACAAAGTGCAAAGCCGTAGGCTCACTCAATTTCAGTAAATAACTTAAATCTGGAACACAGCATCATCGTTTTTTACAGCTTTTTGGTTGTTAGAGGTAGAGAGTGTTTTAACGTAGAGTTCTAATTCTTTTTTAAAGGCACAAAAAAACAGGTCGGGTATTGAAAAACGTACATTTATGAATATAAAACTTAGCCAATAGTATAATGAGGTTGCAAAGGTCAAATTAATTTTCAATAGTTTTTTCATACAGTGTAAAACCAAATAGCACATCTTTAAAACAAAGCACACATTTGTTTCTCCAAACACATTATGTAGCTGCCAACGGCAGTTTTGAAGTAATTTCATACATCTAAAGTGTTATGTTTATATATGCATTTTGTGAAGTGTATAAATAATTACATTCACAATATATTGTTTTTGTATAACTTTGTAAATATACGGTATGTGGGTCTATTTGATGGCGGAACAATATTTGCTCTGTACGTGTTGTAGTGTGGGACATTAATGATTGATGCACACTGTCACAGGAAAAATAAGTCCCTTTCAGGTTGCCAATGTAACCACCCAAAATGATTCATTTACCCTTCTAGTGAATGTGGCAAATGAGGTAACCTTAAAGCGATCCTTTTTTTAAATTTTTTTTACCCTGACTGTTATTTTAATTTGACGCTTTTCAAAGTTATTATGCTAAATGTTAGCTAGAGGGGGTAGCGGGGGTGTATATTGTAGCGTCCCGGAAGAGTTAGTGCTGCAAGGGGTTCTGGGTATTTGTTCTGTTGTGTTTATGTTGTGTTACGATGCGGATGTTCTCCCGAAATGTGTTTGTCATTCTTGTTTGGTGTGGGTTCACAGTGTGGCGCATATTTGTAACAGTGTTAAAGTTGTTTATACGGCTACCCTCAGTGTGACCTGTATGGCTGTTGACTAAGTATGCCTTGCATTCACTTGTGTGTGTGAAAAGCCGTAGATATTATGTGATTGGGCCGGCACGCAAAGGCAGTGCCCCAATATTGTTGTCTGGGTGGACATCGGGAGAAATTCGGGAGAATGGTTGCCCCGGGAGATTTTCGGGAGGGGCACTGATATTCGGGAGTCTCCCGGGAAAATCGGGAGGGTTGGCAAGTATGACTGGGAGACACAACTGCTCTGTATACTCCTACGTCCGTGTACCACTCCGTACAGCAGCGTTTTAAAAAGTCATAAATTGTACTTTTTGAAACCGATACCGATAATTTCCGATATTACATTTTAAAGCATTTATCGGCCGATAATATCGGCAGTCCGATATCATCGGACATCTCCAGTCGAAAGTAATTTGAGTAGAAAATACATGTTTTATGTTCTCTATGAGAATCGCCTTGTGTTGTATTGTATTCCATACTTGCTAACCCTCCCGTTTTTAGCGGGAGAATCCCGATATTCAGCGCCTCTCCCGACAACCTCCCGGCAGAGATTTTCTCTCGACAAACTCCCGGTATTCAGCCGGAGCTGGAGGCCACGCCCCCTCCAGCTCAATGCGGACCTGAGACTGAGTGGGGACAGCCTGTTCTCACGTCTGCTTTCCCACAAAATAAACAGCTTGCCTGCCCAGACGTCATAACATCTAGGGCTTTTATAGAGTGCACAACTGCGCACACAACAAGGAGACGAAGCAGAAGAACAAAGAAAATTACAGACATGGCGGCCGAAATGATATACTCATCATGAACGGAGAAGTTAAACAGGACAATACTGCCATCTAATGGATAGCCACTGGAACACTGAAATTCAAGTATTTTTTTTTCTTCTATGTAAATAAAATTTAAAAATATATATATATATATACAGCTAGAATTCACTGAAAGTCAAGTATTTCATATATATGTATGAAATACTTGACTTTCAGTGAATATATGAAATATATATGAAATACTCGAGTTGGTGAATTCTAGCTGTAAATAACCACGCCCCCCGCCCCCCGCCCCCAATAAGTTCCTTGTCGAAACAACGGCCAGGAGTGAGGCTGTACGAAAGCCTATTGTGTGCCGTTAACCAGTTCTGTAATGTTCCTGTGCCTTTAAGTTTGTGGGTCAATCTGTGACGTCATTTCCTCTTTTAAGCAGGTCTTTGTCAGAATAGCCGGTTTCGATCAATGGTGGCAGCCAGCCTTGTGTGCGTTGACGACTAAATGTAAGTTTTGTCACATATATACAGCATTTGAACTGAATGTCGTGCCTTGCTACTTCTGCACATGTTTGGTGCATCGTATGCTAAGTTCAGTTGTTTTTGGGTCAATTGAGAGATAATAAGTTTCCTTGACGGCGTTTCCCTTCATGCGTAGTTTATGTAACGCCATTGCAACTGCTATGGCGTAGTTTGGCCTCTAGATGGCGACAGAGACCACATAATTGCCATTTATGGCTCTGAAGTTTAGAAACTTGTTGATACAGAGAAAACATGGGGTCATGAAGAGATAAGATTATGCTTCAGATAATCCCAGTTCGTAAGAATACGTCGGATAATTGGAAAATACGTAGTGCACCTTTTTTGAAGATTTCCTGGGTTTAGATGGATGTTGGCACATTTGAGCAACACACCACAAACTAATCAGATGGTCAGTTATTCTCCTTTGTGTGCTCTCATGTGTTTTACTGCATATGTTTTACGTGAGAACTTTTTGCTGCAGACTGAACAACTAAATGGTTTTACTCCTGCGTGTGTCCTCATGTGTTGAGTCAATCTGCTCTTTTGAATAAAGCTTTTACAACAAACTGAACAATTAAATGGTTTTAGTCCAGTGTGTGTCATTATGTGTCGAGTTAACATTTGTCTCGAAAGAAAGATTTTGCCACAAACTGAGCAATAAATGGTTTTCTCCTGTGTGTGTTCTCATGTGTTCAGTCAAAGTGTGCTTAACAGAAAAGCTTTTCCCACAAACTGAACAATTAAATGGTTTTAGTCCAGTGTGTGTCATTATGTGTCGAGTTAACATTTGTCTCGAAACAAAGATTTTGCCACAAACTGAGCAATGAAATGGTTTTTCTCCTGTGTGTGTTCTCATGTGTTCAGTCAAAGTGCTCTTAACAGAAAAGCTTTTCCCACAAACTGAACACTTAAATGGTTTTTCGCCCGTGTGTGTTCTCATGTGTTGAGTCAAATTGTACATTTTAGTAAAACTTTTAGCACAAACTGAGCAGTTTAATTTTTTTTACCTCTCTTCTTTTTAGAGAATCCAGAGTGTTTGTTGTCCATGTGAGTCCTCACATCACCTTCACAGTCTGTATCACTGCCCAAAGGTTCTTCAACCTCGTCTTCAGCCTCACTATCTGATAGTGGAGTGAAAAGATTTTCTAGTTGTGGTTTCTCTTCATTATATTCAGTCTTCACAGAGACAACAGTCAGTGGAAACTTGGTGTAATCAGCTTTCTGTGGTCCTACAAAACAATCTCCCTCCTGATTGATCCAGAGTTCCTCCTCTTCCTCTTTAATGTGGGGTGGCTGTGGGGTCTCCTGCTTCAAAGTGTACTGATGGTAAAGGTCTTCTGGACGACCTGCGAGACACAAACACACTTTCTTCTATGTACTGTATGTGTGTGTAGTGTTTCATGGCCATTCATTTAGTGCCTTGCTAGAATGATGGATCAATGTTTACATGACTTGGTTTATACTCAAACAAGAGAAGCTACAATCACAGAAAATACAAATAAAAAACTGTTATGATGGAAATTATAACACTACAATTGAGCAGTGTGGAAAAAATCAATATGGAAATGTATTGCAAAACTTTAAAAATTAGTATTATCTTCTTTAAGCAGTTGACAGTGAGGATATTTTTTTTAGATTCAGGTGGCAAGAAATTTGATCCACTTTCTGTACAATGAATAGAAATGATCATTTGAATTACTTTGTGTTTTGACACAGTTTGTGTAATGAATTATTACAGTCATCTGGTGTACGTACATATCTATAGCTTGACTTTTAATATGTATTTTACATTTAACTTTGTAGAATATCGTAATAAATCTTCATGTCACAGTATCGTACTTTATCGTGACTCAAGTATCGTGATACATATTTTATCCAGCCTGGTTGGATAATAAGGGTAAAAAAATAATAATCCGGATTATTTTTGATTGATTTGAAAATCACAATTAATAACACAATTATTTATTCATTTGAAAACACAAGTATTCATTGTACAGTACCACGAAAACTCAACGTTAAATACAATCTAAAAGAGCAACCAGATAGTAACAGATAAATAACACATAAGTTAACAATTATAGTAACAATAAATGAATACAATCTTTTTAATTCTATTGTTTACTATTTCCACTTATTTTACCACAATACAGTGTTTGCTTTTTGTATCATAAAAAAACATGTTCTAAAATCAATCAAATGGAGAAAGTGCCATGACAACAATTCACTCATAATTACGTCAATTTTCTCGCGTTTAACAGCCTTTTATTGGCCAATTCTGTGACTCCGTCCATGGTTACTTAAATGTGGAAATCATTTGGCCTTATTTTTTGGTTGAGTAAAGTGATTAGTGATTTGACATACTCACGCTTTGTCAAATAAAAAGTAACAAATTCTGGTAGACTTGGTCTTTTTTCCACTCATCTGTTTAATTTTGCATGCACATTACGTTTAATCCCATTGTTCTTGTGGTACAACATTTTGTGCCACCTCATGTGTATCGTGTGCTGGTATGACAATACACTTCCAGGAATCCGAGAAAACACCAATTAGTATTATTTTGTCACTTGGCAATTAAGGTAAAAGCTTGATTAATGAGCACACTTCGATAAAATGATGATACTGCTAATTTCCTGGAGAAGGAAGCTTGTACTAAACTTCATAGCGATCAGCAACTCTAACTCTAGCGCTGCTGTTCACTAACTTACATCACTAATCGTGTTAACAGTTATCGTGCTAATCGCTAGCTATCTTAAATGCAAACATGAATAAAAAAAATAAGTAGATAGATGGATAGTACTTTATTGATTCCTTCAGGAGAGTTCCTTCAGGAAAATATAAAAAATAATAAAAAAAATTACATCTTTCCTCCTTACAAACATCATAACCCAATCTAAAAACATTACTGTCTGAGCAACTAAGATATTCAATTGTGCACATTGAACCTACAGGCTGTGCTCTCTTAGACCTGAGTGATAAATATGAATTTTTTTTAAAAACTTGTTGTAAATTCATCTATCTTACTGTTCAGGAAAGTTTCAGATACAGAGAAGACATGGGGTCATGAGTAGATAAGATTATGCTCCAGATAATCCAGTTTGTATGAATACCTCAGATATTTGTGAAAGAAGCAGTGAGGAGGTCCTGGGTAGGGTGGATGTCACCACATATGAGCAACATACCACAAACTAAACAGCTAATTGGTTATTTTCCCTTGTGTGTTCTTATGTGTTTTACTGCGTCTGCATTATGTGGGAACCTTTTACAGCACACTGAACAACTAAATGATTATTCTGCAGCGTGCGTTTTCATGTGTTGAGTCAAAGAACTATTTTGAGAGAACCTTCTGCCGCACACTGAACATTTAAATGGTTTCTCTCCTGTGTGCGTTCTCATGTGCAGAGTCAAGTGGCTGGTTTGAGAAAAGCTTTTATTGCACACTGAACAATTAAATGGTTTTAGTCCAGTGTGTCTCCTTATGTGTTGAGTCAAACCTTGTCTGGAAACAAAGATTTTACCACAAACTGAACAAGTAAATGTTTTTTCTCTTGTGTGTGTTCCCATGTGCTCAGTCAAATTGCACTTATGGGAAAATTGTTTACCACAGACTGAACAGTGAAATGGTTTTTCGCCCGTGTGTGTTCTCATGTGTTGAGTCAAATTGTGCTTTTTAGTAAAGCTTTTAGCACAAACCGAGCAGCTCAAATTTTTTTTAGAGGGTTCAGAGTGTTTGTTGTCAGTGTGAGTCCTCATATCACCTTCACAGTCTGCATCGCTGCTCAAAGGTTCTTCAACCTCATCTTCAGCCTCACTATCTGACAGTGGAGCTAGGAGGTTGTCTAGTTGTGGTTTCTCTTCATCATCTTCAGTCTTCACAGAGACAACAGTCAGTGGCAACTTGGTGTAATCAGCTTCCTCTCGTCCTAGAAGACACTCTCCCTCCTGAGTGATCCAGAGTTCCTCCTCTTCCTTTTTAATGTGGGGTGGCTGTGGAGTCTCCTGTTTCAAAGTGGAGCTCCCCCCTTGCGATTGAGGTGGAAGTTCTTCTGGACGACCAATCAGCTGCTGGACGTCTGCAGGACACAAACACACTTTAGTTCAGAAATGATCCATGAGATGTTTCACCTTGAACTCGGTACCCATTTTCCTCTAAGTACTGTATGTGTGTGTAGTGTTTCATGGCCATTCATTTAGTGCCTTGCCAGAATGATGGATCAATGTTTACATGACTTGGCTGAGACTCAGATAAGTGGAGGGAGAATCGCAAAACATGCGTTTGATGGACATTACAATACTACAAACCAGCAGTGGGGAAAAAAATCAATAAAGAAATATAGCTCAACATTTTTTTGACAATACTTTTCCTAAGAAGTCGACAGTGAGGATTTTTTTTACATTTAAGTGCAATAAATTGTATCCACTTTCTGTACAATTACCATGAATGGAAATTGGTCATTTTAATTACTTATTTTTTTTGACACAGTATGTCATTCATATAGTGTTCATATATACAACTTGCATTTTAAAAGGGGTCATATCATGATCTTTTTTTCTAAACACCTAATGTTGGTCTATATAACATGTAATGATGGTTCTTTGGTCAAAATATTGATAGATTTCGCTGTAAAGAACTATTTTCAAGCCAATTTTGGCGGTTTTGAGAGGCGGAGTTGTTAGATGCAAATGAAGCCACCCATCCCACACACCCTCGCACTGACTAGACTTTCGCCCCCACCCAGGTAGCTTTGTTTACTACAATAGTTGTTTTTTTGTTTTGTTTTGCTAAGACCGTGTGCAATATGGACACCTGTGATCACCACCGTCCATCGGATTTTTACTTGACTTTCACCACAACTCAACATATACAAAATATTGTAGACTGTAAAAGACTGTTCTGTCTCCCTGTAATGTTTGATCCTGTTCTGTCTCCCTGTAATGTTTGATCCTGTTCTGTCTCCTTGTAATGTTTGTCTGATCTTGAATGGGATTGTGCTGAAAATGTTAATTTCCCCTCGGCGATTAATAAAGTATTTCTGATTCTGATACCAAACCGAAACAGACTTGTGCATTACTGTGCATTGAAACAACTCAATAGTGTACAAAACGGGCTTTCTTCAGGCGCATCTAAAAATACAGTACAGGTCAAAAGTTTGGACACACCTTCTCCTAATTCAATGCGTTTTCTTTATTTTCATGAATATTTATTTACATTGTAGATTGTCACTGAAGGCATCAAAACTATGAATGAACACAAAAAAAGGTGAAATAACTGAAAACATGTTTTGTATTCTAGTTTCTTCAGAATAGCCACCCTTTGCTCTGATTACTGCTTTGCACACTCTTGGCATTCTCTCAATGCGCTCCAAGCACACCTGGGAAGTGAAAACCATTTCAGGTGACTACCTCTTGAAGCTCATCCAGAGAATGCCAAGAGTGTGCAAAGCAGTAATCAGAGCAAAGGGTGGCTATTTTGAAGAAAACTAGAATATAAAACATGTTTTCAGTTATTTCACCTTTTTTGTTAAGTACATAACTCCACATTCATAGTTTTGATGCCTTCAGTGACAATCTGCAATGTAAATAGTCCATCCATCCATCCATTTTCTACCGCTTATTCCCTTCGGGGTCGCTGGAGCCTATCTCAGCTACAATCGGGCGGAAGGCGGGGTACACCCTGGACAAGTCGCCACCTCATCGCAGGGCATGTAAATAGTCATGAAAATAAAGAAAACACTTTGAATGAGAAGGTGTGTCCAAACTTTGACCTGTACTGTAAATAAACACGCATCAGCAATTAAAACATATATGCACGTGGTACTAGCATAACATACACAGACCTTAAAGTGGGACCCATCTAAAATTTCCAAGGACCACACAAATCACCGCCTGTGGGTCTGAGGGACTCACTATATAGAAAACCTATCAACATCACTTGTCTATCTGGCATGTAGCATTATGATCAATAATGTAATTTCATGTGACGTGATGTCAGTCATGTGATGTAACTGTATGTGCAGATTAGTACGTGTGTACGCCATGACGTGGTATGACTTGACTATAAAAAAAACTTTGGGTTAGGGATGTTTAGTTGAGAGTTGCATTAAGACTTATGTGTGTTAAGTTTGTGTGTGTTACTGTGTACGTTGTTTCAGTATTGATGACAAAATGGTCTTATTTAAGACATTTAGGGGAACCTGTGCTCTGAGTAGAAAACAAAGCATACAGCCCTGAATATCCCCACCATGCATTTATGGTTTGATTATAAATGTCCAGGACAGATGCAGATCTCAAATACACAAAAACATGGTCCAATAGGTGAGGAAAGTTGGTTTTGCATAATAGATCCCCTACTAAATTCTGATAATCGAGATATAAAACAACACATCAGATTCTAAAGCTTTGTTCATAGCACACAACACCAATTGGATTGACATACAGGTACATCCATCCATCCATTTTCTACCACTTGTCCCTTTCGGGGTCGCGGGGGTTCGCTGGAGCCTATCTCAGCTGCATTCGGGCAGAAGGCGGGGTAAACCCTGGACAAGTCGCCACCTCATCGCAGGGCCAACACAGATAGACAGACAACATTCACACACTAGGGACAATTTAGTGTTGCCAATCAACCTATCCCCAGGTGCATGTTTTTGGAGGTGGGAGGAAGACGGAGTACCCGGAGGGAACCCACACAGTCACGGGGAGAACATGCAAACTCTATCGAATCGAACCAGGACCTTCGTATTGTGAGGCACATGCAGTAACCCCTGTCCCACCATGCTGCAAAACAGCACCTTTCATGTGCTGCAAAGACAGAGGCCCCAGTGGGAATTGAACTCACGACCCCTGGTTTACAAGACCAGTGCTCTAACCACTGAGCTATGAGGCCTTGACACCCACTCACACATGTTGTACGATCGTGTGGATAAAACCACAAAGACGGAAAACGGATATATAATATTAATAAAGTCAGGGAAAAAACGGGGAAACTATGGGGAAATTGTTGTTTTTTTTTGTATACGATTTGGGATTCAACAAACCCTTTGAAAAAGAGACTATTGTAATTAGTCCTAAGTTATTAACAAAGAAGTGTCCGCGTTGGAAGAATTAATTTCTTGTTGAAATATACAAATAGATTTGGACTTTTTGCAACTTAAGAAAACATATTTTTTAAACAATACATATTTTAAGTGCCAAACATTTAGAGATCCGAAAACATATGTTGATTTGTAAACCAGATAGAACAACAATCATTTAATTTGCTTTGGTAATTTTCCTTGACTTTGATCTGTGACACTTGTGGAGAACTTCCCAATCAAAAGTTGGCATTAATAATTAATTAATAATATTATTCTTGTTCTTTATTACCTCCAATCCTCTGCAAGTTGATGTAGACATGTGGTCCAGTCTTCTCTTCACACACTGCACATCTCTCAGTCTTCCCCAACATCTCTTCTTTCACGTCATTATTGTCTTTCCACAAGCGCTTGTTTTGCACTTCCACTTTCTTCATTTGACTTTTGCATTCTTTCATCTCCTCTGATGTGAACTCCACTGCCTTCTTCAAGCTAACAATCATGGCGGCTCTTTCTTTACACTCTGCAACAAAGTCGGCTCATTTCGCATCCACGCTCTTTTCGGGGTTTACAACGGTCTCCAAAATTACGTTGTTGGAAACTTCAACTCGCTCCACTTTATCTTCGGTTATCGTCTTTTTTCTCCGTTAGTGATTCTCTTTCATGTTCTCTTTTAGCGGACGTCGCCATCTTAGCATAGCAGTAGTCGTCCATCTTCTATCACGTCTTCAATCTTCACTTCAGATAACACTCCATCGCTCCAAACTCAACTTCCGTTTTTGTGGGCTTTACAAAAGACGAATCCTGAGGTATTTGTAGCTATATTTGACGTGAAAAAATATATATATATTTATATATTTATGTAAGACTTCTCCAGAAAGAACAGTCTCTCAGTCCGCCATCTTGGTCAAGCCATTTACACATGCGCCAAAAGTCAGCAACTTCCGTTCCCAACTCGACAGCAGTTCTTTTCAAAATAAAGGTATTTTACTATAGGTGGGTGTAGTGATATGTGCTGGGAACGGATATTACGTAGGGTGCACCACGGACCCCACCTATGTAACACCACTACTGTTATGCCGGCTATGTAAACAACCGTGCTGAAATAAAACATTTTCCAGTCATAACTACTAACTGTCCGATTGTATTCCACAAAATGATGGAAGTGATATTTTAAGAGCCATTTCCTTTGACGCACTTTAGTTTTTTCCTGACTTTATTAATATTATATATATATTTTTCTTCTTTGCGGTTTTATTCGCACGATCGTCCAACAGCTTGATTGTATTAAAACAAGTGTGAGTGGGTGTCAAGGCCTCATAGCTCAGTGGTTAGAGCACTGGTCTTGTAAACCAGGGGTCGTGAGTTCAATTCTCACTGGGGCCTCTGTCTGTACAGCACATGAAAGGAGCTGTTTTGCAGCACGGTGTAACATATACCATATATATAACATATAACATGTACCTCACAATACAAAGGTTCTGGGTTCGATTCCCGGACTCAGTTTGCATGTTCTACCCGTGACTGCGTGGGTTCCCTCCTTGTAGTCCGGCTTCCTCCCACCTCCAAAGGCATAGCAACCACAATAAAACACAAACTAATGTCATCTCTTGCCCTTTCTTTACGTTTAGTTCTCTCTAACACTACTAATATAGTAGAGCATAAACTCGATTGCATCACAGAGTTTCTCAAACAAATCAGATGTTCAAACAAACATTTTACAAAGTGATTGCTGCAGACACCATCACGTTCGATTGCATTCCACAAGATGATGAAAGTGATATTTTAAGAGCCCTTTCCTTTGACGCGCTTTAGTTTTTTCCTGACTTTATTAATATTATATATCCCTTTTTCTTCTTTGCGGTTTTATTCGCACGATCCTCCAGCAGCTTGATTGTATTAAAGAAAGTGAACGTGGGTGTCAAGGCCTCATAGCTCAGTGGTTAGAGCACTGGTCTTGTAAACCAGGGGTCGTGAGTTCAATTCTCACTGAGGCCTCTATCTTTGCAATACATGAAAGGTGCTCTTTTGTGAAACAGGGGTTAGTGCGTGTGCCTCACAATACGAAGGTCCTGGGTTCGATTCCCAGGCTCAGTGTGTAGAGTTTGCATGTTCTCTCCGTGACTGCGTGGGTTCCCTCCGGGTACTCCGGCTTCCTCCCACCTCCAAAGGCATAGCAACCACAATAGAACACAAACTAATGCGATCTCTTGCCCTTTCTTTACGTTTAGTTTTCTCTAACACTACCAATATAGTAGAGAATAAACTCGATTGCATCACAGAGTTTCTCAAACAAATCAGATGTTCAAACAAACATTTTACAAAGTGATGGCTGCAGACACGATCACGTTCGATTGCATTCCACAAGATGATGGAAGTGATATTTTTAAGAGCCATTTCCTTTGATGCTCTTTCATTTTTTCCTGACTTTATTAATATTATATATCTGCTTTTCTTCTCTGCGGTTTTATTCACACGACCGTCCAGCAGCTTGATTGTATTAAAACAAGTGAGAGGGTGTCTCAAGGCCTCATAGCTCAGTGGTTAGAGCACTGGTCTAGTAAACCAGGGGTCGTGAGTTCAATTCTCACTGAGGCCTCTATCTTTGCAACACATGAAAGGTGCTGTTTTGTGAAACAAGGGTTAGTGCATGTGCCTCACAATACGAAGGTCCTGGGTTCGATTCCCAGGCTTAGTGTGTAGAGTTTGCATGTTCTCTCCGTGACTGCGTGGGTTCCCTCCGGGTACTCCGGCTTCCTCCCACCTCCAAAGGCATAGCAACCACAATAGAACACAAATTAATGTGATCTCTTGCCCTTTCTTTACGTTTAGTTTACTCTAACACTACTAATATAGTAGAGCATAAACTCGATTGCTTCGCGGAGTTTCTCAAACAAATAAGATGTTCAAACAAACATTTTACAAAGTGATTGCTGCAGACACGATCATGTTCGATTGCATTCCACAAGATGATGAAAGTGATATTTTAAGAGCCATTTCCTTTGACGCTCTTTCGTTTTTTCCTGACTTTATTAATATTATATCTGTTTTTCTTCTTTGTGGTTTTGAGAGGGAGTCTCAAGGCCTCATAGCTCAGTGGTTAGAGCACTGGTCTTGTAAACCAGGGGTCGTGAGTTCAATTCTCACTGAGGCCTCTATCTTTGCAACACATGAAAGGTGCTCTTTTGTGAAACAGGGGCTAGTGCGTGTGCCTCACAATACGAAGGTCCTGGGTTCGATTCCCAGGCTCAGTGTGTAGAGTTTGCATGTTCTCTCCGTGACTGCGTGGGTTCCCTCCTTGTACTCCGGCTTCCTCCCACCTCCAAAGGCATAGCAACCACAATAGAACACAAACTAATGCGATCTCTTGCCCTTTCTTTTCGTTTAGTTTAGTCTAACACTATTAATATAGTAGAGCATAAACTCGATTCCTTCGCGGAGTTTCTCAAACAAATAAGATGTTCAAACAAACATTTTACAAAGTGATGGCTGCAGACACGATCATGTTCGATTGCATTCCACAAGATGATGAAAGTGATATTTTAAGAGCCATTTCCTTTGACGCTCTTTCGTTTTTTCCTGACTTTATTAATATTATATATCTGTTTTTCTTCTTTGTGGTTTTATTCACACGACCGTCCAGCAGCTTGATTGTATTAAAGCAAGTGAGAGGGAGCCTCAAGGCCTCATAGCTCAGTGGTTAGAGCACTGGTCTAGTAAACCAGGGGTCGTGAGTTCAATTCTCACTGGGGCCTCTGTCTTTGCAGCACATGAAAGGTGCTGTTTTGCAGCACTGTGTTACAGGGGTTAGTGCATGTACCTCACAATACAAAGGTTCAGGGTTCGATTCCCGGACTCAGTTTGCATGTTCTACCCGTGACTGCATGGGTTCCCTCCGTGTACTCCGGCTTCCTCCCACCTCCAAAGGCATAGCAACCACAATAGAACACAAACTAATGCAATCTCTTGCCCTTTCTTTACGTTTTGTTTTCTCTAACACTACTAATATAGTAGAGAATAAACTTGATTGCATCACAGAGTTTCTCAAACAAATCAGATGTTCAAACAAACATTTTACAAAGTGATGGCTGCAGACACGATCACTGTCCGATTGTATTCCACAAGATGATGGAGGTGATATTTTTAAGAGCCCTTTCCTTTGACGCGTTTTAGTTTTTTTCCTGACTTAACTAATATTATATATCCGTTTTTCTTCTCTGCTGTTTTATTCACAGGATCCTCCAGCAGCTTGATAGTATTAAAACAAGTGTGAGTGGGTGTCAAGGCCTCATAGCTCAGTGGTTAGAGCACTGGTCTTGTAAACCAGGGGTCGTGAGTTCAATTCTCACTGAGGCCTCTATCTTTGCAACACATGAAAGGTGCTGTTTTGTGAAACAGGGGTTAGTGCATGTGCCTCACAATACGAAGGTCCTGGGTTCGATTCCCAGGCTCAGTGTGTAGTGTTTGCATGTTCTCTCCGTGACTGCGTGGGTTCCCTCCGGGTACTCCGGCTTCCTCCCACCTCCAAAGGCATAGCAACCACAATAGAACACAAACTAATGCGATCTCTTGTCCTTTCTTTTCGTTTAGTTTACTCTAACACTACTAATATAGTAGAGAATAAACTCGATTGCTTCGCGGAGTTTCTCAAACAAATAAGATGTTCAAACAAACATTTTACAAAGTGATTGCTGCAGACACGATCATGTTCGATTGCATTCCACAAGATGATGAAAGTGATATTTTAAGAGCCATTTCCTTTGACGCCCTTTCGTTTTTTCCTGATTTTATTAATATTATATATCTGTTTTTCTTCTTTGTGGTTTTATTCACACGACCGTCCAGCAGCTTGATTGTATTAAAACAAGTGAGAGTGTGTCTCAAGGCCTCATAGCTCAGTGGTTAGAGCACTGGTCTAGTAAACCAGGGGTCGTGAGTTCAATTCTCACTGAGGCCTCTGTCTTTGCAACACATGAAAGGTGCTGTTTTGTGAAACAAGGGTTAGTGCATGTGCCTCACAATACGAAGGTCCTGGGTTCGATTCCCAGGCTCAGTGTGTAGAGTTTGCATGTTCTCTCCGTGACTGCGTGGGTTCCCTCCGGGTACTCCGGCTTCCTCCCACCTCCAAAGGCATAGCAACCACAATAGAACACAAATTAATGCGATCTCTTGCCCTTTTTTTACGTTTAGTTTACTCTAACACTACTAATATAGTAGAGCATAAACTCGATTGCTTCGCGGAGTTTCTCAAACAAATCAGATGTTCAAACAAACATTTTACAAAGTGATGGTTGCAGACACGATCACGTTCGATTGCATTCCACAAGATGATGAAAGTGATATTTTAAGAGCCATTTCCTTTGACGCTCTTTCGTTTTTTCCTGACTTTATTAATATTATATCTGTTTTTCTTCTTTGTGGTTTTATTCACACGACCGCCCAGCAGCTTGATTGTATTAAAACAACTGAGACGGAGTCTCAAGGCCTCATAGCTCAGTGGTTAGAGCACTGGTCTTGTAAACCAGGGGTCGTGAGTTCAATTCTCACTGAGGCCTCTGTCTGTACAGCACATGAAAGGTGCTGTTTTGCAGCACGGTGTTACAGGGGTTAGTGCATGTACCTCACAATACAAAGGTTCTGGGTTCGATTCCCCGACTCAGTTTGCATGTTCTACCCGTGACTGCATGGGTTCCCTCCGGGTACTCCCACCTCCAAAGGCATAGCAACCACAATAGAACACAAACTAATGCGATCTCTTGCCCTTTCTTTGCGTTTAGTTTTCTCTAACACTACTAATATAGTAGAGAATAAACTTGATTGCATCACAGAGTTTCTCAAACAAATCAGATGTTCAAACAAACATTTTACAAAGTGATGGCTGCAGACACGATCACTGTCCAATTGTATTCCACAAGATGATGGAGGTGATATTTTTAAGAGCCCTTTCCTTTGACGCGTTTTAGTTTTTTTTCCTGACTTAACTAATATTATATATCCGTTTTTCTTCTCTGCGGTTTTATTCACAGGATCGTACAGCAGCTTGATTGTATTAAAACAAGTGCGAGTGAGTATCAAGGCCTCATAGCTCAGTGGTTAGAGCACTGGTCTAGTAAACCAGGGGTCGTGAGTTAAGTTCTCACTGAGGCCTCTATCTTTGCAACACATGAAAGGTGCTGTTTTGTGAAACAGGGGTTAGTGCATGTGCCTCACAATACGAAGGTCCTGGGTTCGATTCCCGGACTCAGTTTGCATGTTCTACCCGTGACTGGATGGGTTCCCTCCTTGTACTCCGGCTTCCTCCCACCTCCAAAGGCATAGCAACCACAATAAAACACAAACTAATGTCATCTCTTGCCCTTTCTTTACGTTTAGTTTACTCTAACACTACTAATATAGTAGAGCATAAACTCGATTGCATCACAGAGTTTCTCAAACAAATCAGATGTTCAAACAAACATTTCACAAAGTGATTGCTGCAGACACGATCACGTTCGATTGCATTCCACAAGATGATGAAAGTGATATTTTAAGAGCCATTTCCTTTGACGCGCTTTAGTTTTTTCCTGACTTTATTAATATTATATATCCCTTTTTCTTCTTTGCGGTTTTATTCGCACGATCCTCCAGCAGCTTGATTGTATTAAAGATAGTGAACGTGGGTGTCAAGGCCTCATAGCTCAGTGGTTAGAGCACTGGTCTTGTAAACCAGGGGTCGTGAGTTCAATTCTCACTGAGGCCTCTATCTTTACAACACATGAAAGGTGCTCTTTTGTGAAACAGGGGCTAGTGCGTGTGCCTCACAATACGAAGGTCCTGGGTTCGATTCCCAGGCTCAGTGTGTAGAGTTTGCATGTTCTCTCCGTGACTGCGTGGGTTCCCTCCGGGTACTCCGGCTTCCTCCCACCTCCAAAGGCATAGCAACAACAATAGAACACAAATTAATGCGATCTCTTGCCCTTTCTTTACGTTTAGTTTACTCTAACACTACTAATATAGTAGAGAATAAACTCGATTGCATCACAGTTTCTCAAACAAATCAGATGTTCAAACAAACATTTTACAAAGTGATGGCTGCAGACACGATCACGTTCGATTGCATTCCACAAGATGATGAAAGTGATATTTTAAGAGCCATTTCCTTTGACGCGCTTTAGTTTTTTCCTGACTTTATTAATATTATATATCCCTTTTTCTTCTTTGCGGTTTTATTCGCACGATCCTCCAGCAGCTTGATTGTATTAAAGAAAGTGAACGTGGTTGTCAAGGCCTCATAGCTCAGTGGTTAGAGCACTGGTCTTGTAAACCAGGGGTCGTGAGTTCAATTCTCACTGAGGCCTCTATCTTTGCAACACATGAAAGGTGCTCTTTTGTGAAACAGGGGCTAGTGCGTGTGCCTCACAATACGAAGGTCCTGGGTTCGATTCCCAGGCTCAGTGTGTAGAGTTTGCATGTTCTCTCCGTGACTGCGTGGGTTCCCTCCGGGTACTCCGGCTTCCTCCCACCTCCAAAGGCATAGCAACAACAATAGAACACAAATTAATGCGATCTCTTGCCCTTTCTTTACGTTTAGTTTACTCTAACACTACTAATATAGTAGAGAATGAACTCGATTGCATCACAGTTTCTCAAACAAATCAGATGTTCAAACAAACATTTTACAAAGTGATGGCTGCAGACACGATCACGTTCGATTGCATTCCACAAGATGATGGAGGTGATATTTTTAAGAGCCCTTTCCTTTGACGCTCTTTCGTTTTTTCCTGACTTTATTAATATTATATATCTGTTTTTCTTCTTTGTGGTTTTATCCGCACGATCCTCCAGCAGCTTGATTGTATTAAAACAAGTGTGAGTGGGTGTCAAGGCCTCATAGCTCAGTGGTTAGAGCACTGGTCTTGTAAACCAGGGGTCGTGAGTTCAATTCTCACTGGGGCCTCTGTCTGTACAGCACATGAAAGATGCTGTTTCGCAGCATGGTGTTACAGGGGTTAGTGATGTACCTCACAATACAAAGGTTCTGGGTTCGATTCCCGGACTCAGTTTGCATGTTCTACCCGTGACTGGATGGGTTCCCTCCTTGTACTCCGGCTTCCTCCAAAGGCATAGCAACCACAATAGAACACAAATTAATGCCGTCTCTTGCCCTTTCTTTACGTTTAGTTTTCTCTAACACTACTAATATAGTAGAGCATAAACTCGATTGCATCACAGAGTTTCTCAAACAAATCAGATGTTCAAACAAACATTTTACAAAGTGATTGCTGCAGACACGATCACGTTCGATTGCATTCCACAAGATGATGGAGGTGATATTTTTAAGAGCCATTTCCTTTGACGCTCTTTCGTTTTTTCCTGACTTTATTAATATTATATATCTGTTTTTCTTCTCTGCGGTTTTATTCACACGACCGTCCAGCAGCTTGATTGTATTAAAACAAGTGAGAGGGTGTCTCAAGGCCTCATAGCTCAGTGGTTAGAGCACTGGTCTAGTAAACCAGGGGTCGTGAGTTCAATTCTCACTGAGGCCTCTATCTTCAACACATGAAAGGTGCTGTTTTGTGAAACAGGGGTTAGTGCATGTGCCTCACAATACGAAGGTCCTGGGTTCCATTCCCAGGCTCAGTGTGTAGAGTTTGCATGTTCTCTCCGTGACTGCGTGGGTTCACTCCGGCTTCCTCCCACCTCCAAAGGCATAGCGACTACAATAGAACACAAATTAATGCGATCTCTTGCCCTTTCTTTACGTTTAGTTTACTCTAACACTACTAATATAGTAGAGCATAAACTCGATTGCTTCGCGGAGTTTCTCAAACAAATCAGATGTTCAAACAAACATTTTACAAAGTGATTGCTGCAGACACGATCACGTTCGATTGCATTCCACAAGATGATGGAGGTGATATTTTAAGAGCCCTTTCCTTTGACGCTCTTTCGTTTTTTCCTGACTTTATTAATATTATATCTGTTTTTCTTCTTTGTGGTTTTATTCACACGGCCGCCCAGCAGCTTGATTGTATTAAAACAAGTGTGAGTGAGTGTCAAGGCCTCATAGCTCAGTGGTTAGAGCACTGGTCTTGTAAACCAGGGGTCGTGAGTTCAATTCTCACTGGGGCCTTTGTCTGTACAGCACATGAAAGGGGCTGTTTTGCAGCACGGTGTTACAGGGGTTAGTGCATGTACCTCACAATACAAAGGTTCTGGGTTCGATTCTCCGACTCAGTTTGCATGTTCTACCCGTGACTGCATGGGTTCCCTCCGGGTACTCCGGCTTCCTCCAAAGGCATAGCAACCACAATAGAAAACAAACTAATGCAATCTCTTGCCCTTTTTTTACGTTTTGTTTTCTCTAACACTACTAATATAGTAGAGAATAAACTTGATTGCATCACAGAGTTTCTCAAACAAATCAGATGTTCAAACAAACATTTTACAAAGTGATGGCTGCAGACACGATCACTGTCCGATTGTATTCCACAAGATGATGGAGGTGATATTTTTAAGAGCCCTTTCCTTTGACGCGTTTTAGTTTTTTTCCTGACTTAACTAATATTATATATCCGTTTTTCTTCTCTGCGGTTTTATTCACAGGATCGTACAGCAGCTTGATTGTATTAAAACAAGTGTGAGTGGGTGTCAAGGCCTCATAGCTCAGTGGTTAGAGCACTGGTCTTGTAAACCAGGGGTCGTGAGTTCAATTCTCACTGAGGCCTCTATCTTTGCAACACATGAAAGGTGCTGTTTTGTGAAACAGGGGTTAGTGCATGTGCCTCACAATACGAAGGTCCTGGGTTCGATTCCCAGGCTCAGTGTGTAGAGTTTGCATGTTCTCCCCATGACTGCGTGGGTTCCCTCCGGGTACTCCGGCTTCCTCCCACCTCCAAAGGCATAGCAACCACAATAGAACACACATTAATGCGATCTCTTGCCCTTTCTTTTCGTTTAGTTTATTCTAACACTACTGATATAGTAGAGCATAAACTCGATTGCTTCGCGGAGTTTCTCAAACAAATAAGATGTTCAAACAAACATTTTACAAAGTGATTGCTGCAGACACGATCATGTTCGATTGCATTCCACAAGATGATGGAAGTGATATTTTAAGAGCCATTTCCTTTGACGCTCTTTCGTTTTTTCCTGACTTTATTAATATCATATATCTGTTTTTCTTCTTTGTGGTTTTATTCACACGGCCGCCTAGCAGCTTGATTGTATTAAAACAAGTGAGAAGGGTTGTCAAGGCCTCATAGCTCAGTGGTTAGAGCACTGGTCTAGTAAACCAGGGGTCGTGAGTTCAATTCTCACTGGGGCCTCTGTCTGTACAGCACATGAAAGGTGCTGTTTTGCAGCACGGTGTTACAGGGGTTAGTGCATGTACCTCACAATACAAAGGTTCTGGGTTCGATTCCCGGACTCAGTTTGCATGTTCTACCCGTGACTGCATGGGTTCCCTCCGGGTACTCCGGCTTCCTCCCACCTCCAAAGGCATAGCAACCACAATAGAACACAAACTAATGTGATCTCTTGTCCTTTCTTTACGTTTAGTTTACTCTAACACTACTAATATAGTAGAGAATAAACCCGATTGCTTCGCGGAGTTTCTCAAACAAATCAGATGTTCACACAAACAAACAAACAAGGCCTCATAGCTCAGTGGTTAGAGCACTGGTCTTGTAAACCAGGGGTCGTGAGTTCAATTCTCACTGAGGCCTCTATCTTTGCAACACATGAAAGGTGCTGTTTTGTGAAACACGGGTTAGTGCATGTGCCTCACAATACGAAGGTCCTGGGTTCGATTCCCAGGCTCAGTGTGTAGAGTTTGCATGTTCTCCCCATGACTGCGTGGGTTCCCTCCGGGTACTCCGGCTTCCTCCCACCTCCAAAGGCATAGCAACCACAATAGAACACAAATTAATGCGATCTCTTGCCCTTTCTTTACGTTTAGTTTACTCTAACACTACTAATATAGTAGAGAATAAACTCGATTGCATCACAGAGTTTCTCAAACAAATCAGATGTTCAAACAAACATTTTACAAAGTGATTGCTGCAGACACGATCACGTTCGATTGCATTCCACAAGATGATGAAAGTGATATTTTTAGAGCCATTTCCTTTGACGCTCTTTCGTTTTTTCCTGACTTTATTAATATTATATATCTGTTTTTCTTCTTTGTGGTTTTATTCACACGACTGTTCAGCAGCTTTATCGTATTAAAACAAGTGTGAGTGGGTGTCAAGGCCTCATAGCTCAGTGGTTAGAGCACTGGTCTCGTAAACCAGGGGTCGTGAGTTCAATTCTCACTGAGGCCTCTATCTTCAACACATGAAAGGTGCTGTTTTGTGAAACAGGGGCTAGTGCATGTGCCTCACAATACGAAGGTCCTGGTTTCGATTCCCAGGCTCAGTGTGTAGAGTTTGCATGTTCTCCCCATGACTGCGTGGGTTCCCTCTGGGTACTCTGGCTTCCTCCCACCTCCAAAGGCATAGCAACCACAATAGAACACAAACTAATGCGATCTCTTGTCCTTTCTTTACGTTTAGTTCTCTCAAACACTACTAATATAGTAGAGAATAAACTTGATTGCATCACAGTTTCTCTCAAACAAATCAGATGTTCAAACCAACATTTTACAAAGTGATTGCTGCAGACACAAGCATGGTACGATTGTATTCCACAAGATGATGAAAGTGATATTTTTAAGAGACATTTCCTTTGACGCTCTTTCGTTTCTTGCCTGACTTTATTAATATTATTTATCCGTTTTTCTTCTTTGCGGTTTTATGCACACGACTGTTCAGCAGCTTTATCGTATTAAAACAAGTGTGAGTGGGTGTCAAGGCCTCATAGCTCAGTGGTTAGAGCACTGGTCTCGTAAACCAGGGGTCGTGAGTTCAATTCTCACTGGGGCCTCTGTCTGTACAGCACATGAAGGGTGCTGTTTTGTGGGACAGTGGTTAGTGCATGTACCTCACAATACGAAGGTCCTGGGTTCGATTCCCAAACTCAGTGTGCAGAGTTTCCATGTTCTACCCATGACGCGTGGGTTCCCTCCGGGTACTCTGGCTTCCTCCCACCTCCGAAGGCATAGCAAACACAAACGAATGTGATCTCTTGCCCTTTCTTTACGTTTAGTTTTCTCTAACACTTTTAAAATAGTAGAGAATAAACTCAATTGCATCACAGAGTTTCTCAAACAAATCAGATGTTCAAACAAACATTTTACAAAGTGATGGCTGCAGACACGATCACGGTCTAATTGTATTCCACAAGGTGCTGGAAGTGATATTTTAAAGAGACATTTTCTTTGACGCTCTTTCGTTTTTTCCTGACTTTATAATTATTATATATACGTTTTTCTTTTTCGCGGTTTTATTCACACGATCGTCCAGCAGCTTGATTGTATTAAAACAAGTGTGAGCAGCTGTTAAGGCCTCATAGCTCAGTGGTTAGAGCACTGGTCTTGTAAACCAGGGGTCGTGAGTTCAATTCTCACTGGGTCCTCTGTCTGTACAGCTCATGAAAGGTGCTGCTTTGTGACACAGTGGTTAGTGCATGTACCTCACAATACGAAGGTCCTGGGTTTGATTCCCAAACTCAGCGTGCAGAGTTTGCATGTTCTATCTGTGACTGCGTGGCTTTTTCCGAAGGCATAGCACACACAAAATAATGCGATCTCTTCTTGCCCTTTCTTTACGTTTAGTTTTCTCTAACACTACTAAGATAGTAGAGAATAAACTTGATTGCATCACAGAGTTTCTCAAACAAATCAGATGTTCAAACAAACATATTATAAAATGATGGCTGCAGACACGATCACGGAACGATTGTATTCCACAGGGTGCTGGAAGTGATATTTCAAAGAGCCATTTCCTTTGACGCTCTTTCGTTTTTTTCTGACTTTATTAATATTATATATCCATTTTTCTTCTTTGTGGTTTTATTCACACGATCGTTCAGCAGCTTGATTTTATTAAAACTTGTGTGAGTGAGTGTCAAGGCCTCATAGCTCAGTGGTTAGAGCACTGGTCTTGTAAACCAGGGGTCGTGAGTTCAATTCTCACTGGGGCCTCTGTCTTTGCAGCACATAAAAGGTGATCTTTTGCAGCGTGGTGATACAGGGGTTACTGCATGTGCCTCACAATACGAAGGTCCTGGGCTCAGAGTCTCTCTTTGTGGAATTTGCATGTTCTCCCTGTGACTGCGTGGGTTCCCTCCGGGTACTCCGGCTTCCTCCCAACTCCAAAGACATTCATAGGTTGATTGGCAACACTAAATTTTAGTGTGAATGTTGTTTGTCTGGTAGAAAATGGATGGATAGAGAGTGAGTGTAGAGTTTGAGCAGAAAATGTTGTATTGCTGTTCTGTTCTTGAGTGTTCCAGTCATTCAAATAGAGAGATAGGAAAGAGATTTCGTATAGTCATGAAAAAAGTGGTTTATAAAAGTAATGAATTAAGGGCGAAAACGAAAGTTCGGGATTTAGGGCAAAAACAAAAGTTTGGTGAAATGGCTCTTAAAAATATCACTTTTATCATCTTTTGGAATACAATCAGACCATGTGTGTCTGCAGCTATCACTTTGTAAAATGTTTGAACATTTGAGTTGTTTGAAAAACTTTACTGTGATGCAACCGAGTCTATTCTCTACTATATTAGTAGTGTTTGATAGCAGAACTAAATGTAAAGAAAGGACCTGGTTAGTTTGTGTTCTTTTGTGGTTACCATGTCTAAATATAACTAGGTAGACCTGCTTGTGCAAAAAAACTAATGTCATGTTAAGTCGTAGTAATAAATATTATGATTGTTGGTCCAATTTTATTGTCGATTTTCTTAACAGAAACTAAAAGCTTAGTTGTTGTTGTGCAGAAAAGCCAAGTGCTTTATTCGACACAGGTGACCGCATTATAGCGTATTTGCTGATATTGTTAGCAATCTTAGCATCAAGAAAATATCCTTAAAATTACTATTAAACTCAATGAATACATCTCTCGTAGGCTCAACCAAATATTCTTCAAAATAGCCACCCTTTGCTCTGATTACTGCTTTGCACACTCTTGGCATTCTCTGGATGAGCTTCAAGAGGTAATCACCTGAAATGGTTTTCACTTCACAGGCGTGCTTGAAGCTCATCGAGAGAATGCCGAGAGTGTGCAAAGCAGTAATCAGAGCAAAGGGAGGCTATTTTGAAGAAAATAGAATATAAAACATGTTTTCAGTTATTTCACCTTTTTTTTGTTAAGTGCATAACTCCACATGTTCATTCATAGTTTTGATGCATTCAGTGACAATCTACAATGTAATTAGTCATGAAAATAAAGAAAACACATTGAATGGGGGAGAAGGTGTGTCCAAACTTTTGGCATGTACTGTATATCGATATCAGCATTCTTTTATCAGTATCGGCCAACATATTTTTTTTCTATTTCTACAATCAATCAATGTTTATTTACTTAGCCCTAAATCACAAGTGTCTCAAAGGGCTGCACAAGCCACAACGACATCCTCGGTACAGAGACCACATACAACAGAAACACATTAGCAGATACAATATGTACACATGTGAAACCACTATTTAGTATTACAATGTGATAAGTAGGGAGTAAGTTAGTAGTAATAACCAGTTCTCCTTTCTTTAAAACAAAACTGACACTAGACTTTGAGGCACCGGGGGGGAAAAGGGTGACCAACAACACTGATCCTACGAAAAGATTTTTAAAACAAATAACCCTGTGATAACATGTTTATTTGATGTTCTGATAATATATTGTTAGAAATAGATGTATTATAATTTAATAGCCCTTGTTTGAGCAGTCCACTCTTAGTTCCATCATATGATGTGCTCGCCCGGCCCGACTGTTACATTTCAAAAGCCTATGTGGCCCCTGAGCTGAGGACTTTGCCAACCCTGCTTTAGAGACATTGACGAGGTCCATGGCATCCTTAACCTCTTAAAGCCGAAGCTGTTTGTTTACATGTTTTTTTTTTATTTCTCTTTGCTATTTGGGCTTATTGGACCCTAATTAGAATAAAAACTAAGAATCATCTTTTGATATGATGTACTTAGTCCATAAGTACACAAACGTGTACATCATGTTTAGTGACATGCTAATTCTTATTTTTTACATTTTTTGTTTTCCAAATTCCATTGTATGTTATACTCTTCTGACACCACCAGATGGCAGTATAAGTGTCCACAAGCGGCCATAAGACCCCAATTCAGTAGTGTACACAATTTTGGAAATATGAGCTAAAAGGTGCTGTCCACGCATGTGGCCACTAAGCCTTTAGAGTAGAGATGTCAGATAATGGCTTTTTTGCCGATATCCGATATTGTTCAACTCTTAATTACCGATTCCGATATCAAACGATACCGATATATACAGTCGTGGAATTAACACATTATTATGCCTAATTTTGTTGTGATGCCCCGCTGGATGCATTAAAAAATGTAACAAGGTTTTCCAAAATAAATCAACTCAAGTTATGGAAAAAAATGCCAACATGGCACTGCCATATTTATTATTGAAGTCACAAAGTGCATTTTTTTTTTTTTTTAACATGCCTCAAAACAGCAGCTTGGAATTTGGGACATGCTGAGAGAGTAAGAGGAGGTTGAGGTGGGCGGGGTCAGGGGGGGGGTGAGGGGGTGAGGTGTGTGGGGAGGGGGGAGGGGGGTTTATTGTAGCGTCCCGGAAGAGTTAGTGCTGCAAGAGGTTCGGGGTATTTGTTCTGTTGTGTTTATGTTGTGTTACGGTGCTGATGTTCTCCCGGAATGTGTCTGTCATTCTTGTTTGGTGTGGGTTCACAGTGTGGCGCATATTTGTAACAGTGTTAAAGTTGTTTATACAGCCACCCTCAGTGTGACTTGTATGGCTGTTGACCAAGTATGCGTTGCATTCACTTGCGTTTTTGATTGATTGAAACTTTTATTAGTAGATTGCACAGTACAGTACATATTCCATACAATTGACCACTAAATGGTAACACCCGAATAAGTTTTTCAACTTGTTTAAGTCGGGGTCCACGTGTGTGTGAAAAGCCGTAGATATTATGTGACTGGGCTGGCACACAAAGGCAGTGCCTTTAAGGTTTATTGGCGCTCTGTACTTCTCCCTACGTCCGTGTACAACTCCGTACAGCGGCGTTTTAAAAAGTCATAAATTTTACTTTTTTAAAACCGATACCGGTAATTTCCGATATTACATTTTAAAGCAGTTATCGGACGATATTATCGGACATCTCTACTTTAGAGTAATGCTGAAACTAACATAGGCTCCTTGTTCTTTTGAGAGTTCAGCTTAACATCAGCCAAGTATTAGCCACAGTAGATACCACACAGTGGTCAGAGGAGCCAAGAGGAGCACTGACAGTGACAACATGATTGTCTGGTGAAGTAGTAAGGAAAAGATCCATTTTGGAGCAATTTCCATCATTCCCAATCCTTGTAGGATCATCAACTAGTTGGTGGAGGCTGCTGAGTATAACTAATTAATGAGCACCTTCCCCATGAGTGTCAAGTCTTTTTACTTTAAAGCCAGTCTCCATGATGGCACATTCAGATCCCCAAGAAGAACCATTTCAGACTTTGGGTGCAAATATTGAATATGTCAATATGCTCAGATATTACATCATACACTGAGTCATCATCTGATGTTGGTCTGTAGACACAAAACATGAACACCAGGCGACCTGGAAGGTGTAATTTCAGGCAGATCCATTCATGTTGTTGGTGTTCAGAGTCAGGCAATCTAGAGGCGGTAAAAGAAGACTACTATTCTTCCCCGGCTGAAGTCATCAGGCTCGTCTGAAGAAGGAGTAACCAAGCACTACAAGCATCTATCTTATTATTCGGGAAAGTTTCAGACACACACAAGACATGGGGTCATGAGTAAGGCTGAAACGACGCGTCGACGTAGTCGACGTCATCGACGTCATCGGTTACGTAAATACGTCGACGCCGTTTTTGTGCGTCGACGCGTCGCATATTTACGTCACACTACCGTCATGGCGGAGCGCAAAGCAGACAGTGAGAGCGAGGGGGAAAAAGCACGCCAAAAGTGTGGGAGTATTTCAATACACGGCCTAATAATGTTGTTGTATGCACACTGTGTCGAGCGGAAATGGCCTATCATAGCAGCACATCGGCTATGAACGAACATTTGAAAAGAAAACCATCAACCATCAACTAGTCAATCGTCCGCGTGAGCATACGTTGTCATCATTACACAAAAACATGAATGTGTCATTTGTATCTGCTAGGGATGTAACGGTACGTGTTTTGTATTGAACCGTTTCGGTACGGGGCTTTCGGTTCGGTACGGGGGTGTACCGAACGAGTTTCTAAGCTAAAGCTAACTTTAGCTGCTAAAGTCTTAACAAGCTGCTTTGCTCCTTCTGCCTCTGTCTCAGCACGCAGCATTGTCCCACCCACACAACCATCTGATTGGTACACAGAAAGCTCTACCAGCCAATCAGCAGTGCGTATTCAGAGCGTTACCAGCCAATCAGCAGTGCGTATTCAGAGCGCATGTAGTCAGCGCTTCAGCGTGGAGCAGATAGGTGTTTAGCAGGTAAGCATCAGGCAGCGGACTCTCCCCAAATAATAATAAACACCTCCCCGTCAACTACTAGTAACATCACTATGAGCCCGTTGACCTTCTAGAAACTTCAACTGCAGCTCAGCTCGCTCGCAGTCCTGGTTTGAGGTGAAGGCTAATTAGCTCTCAGTTCCAGCCACATCGACCCCTTCTGAGCGTAGACATGCTAACCTTTCTTCATTACAACTGTTAGTCACTCACTGGAATGAGTAGAATTGGTTATTGTGTACTGTGTTGGACTGGATGTTTATTTTGCACATTTTAAAAGCAATACTTAATGTTTACAGTGCTCCAGAATATTTAGATTGGCACTTTTTTGTATTGGATGTTTATCTTTATTTTTGCACATTTTAGCAAATCAGCAATACTTTCACTTTTGTTGAAATGTTTACACTGTTGTTACAGAATATTTCGTTTTGCACTTTTTTGTATTGGATGTTTATCTTTATTTTTGCCCATTTTAAAGCAAAATAAGCAATACTTTTACTTTTGAAATGCTTATACTATTGCAGAATATTAAGATTTGCACTAAATGTTTACATTTATATTTGCACATTAAAAAGCAAATAAGCTCCTTTTAATTTTGTTATATGTTAAAAGTTTTAAATGTTTACATTGTTACAGAATATTTTCTCATGTTGTTGTCAATGTTGACTGAGTGGCCATACTTTTTTTTTTTTGTAAATAAAAGCCATGCCTTTTGAAAAAACTGGCCTACATTTTTTTTTCATCTTCATTTTAAATAAAATAAATTTAAAAAAATCGGTAAAAGGAAAAGTAATCTATAGATTAATCGAAAAAAATAATCTATAGATTAACCGATTAATCGAAAAAATAATCTATAGATTAATCGATAGAAAAATAATCGTTAGCTGCAGCCTTAGTCATGAGTAGATAAGATTATGCAACAGATAATTTAAATTTGTATGAAGACCTCAGGTACTTTTAAAAGAAGCAGCAAACCTATTTTGGAGGAGGTCTTGGCTTTGGGTGGATGTTGCAATGTATGCGCAAAATACTACAAACTATCTGATTGGTTATTCCCCCTGTGTGTTCTTACTGCATCTGCATTAAAATGGAATCTTTTATCGCAGACTGATCAACTAATTGTATTTTCTCCTGTGTGTTGCATTACGTGTTGGGTCAAACCTTGCATAAAAAAATATAGATTATATATATTCTCTCCAGTGAGTTTTATTGTGTGTTGAGTCAAATAGCTCTTTTGAAAACAAAAGGAACAATTACAAGTTACTTTATCCCGTGTGTGTCGTCATGTGTTGAATCATATTGTTCTTTCGAGAAAAGATTTGACCACAAACTGAACAAATATATGTTTTTTCTCCTGTGTGTGTTCTCATGTGTTGAATTAAATTGGTCTTATGAGGAAAGCTTTTACCACAAACGGAGCATTTAAATGGTTTTTCGCCTGTGTGTGTTCTCATGTGTTGAGTCACGTTGCTGTTTCGAGGAAAGCTTTTACCGCAAACTGAACAATTAAATGGTTTTTCTCCTGTGTGCGTTCTCGTGTGTTCAGTCAAACGGATCTTTTGCGAAAAACTTTTACCGCACACGGAACACTTAAACGGTTTTTCTCCTGTGTGCGATCTCATGTGTTGGGTCAAATGGCTCTTTCTAGTAAAGCTTTTACAACAATCTAAGCAATTAAATGTTTTTTCTCCTGTGTGTGTTCTCATGTGTTCAATCAAATGTCCTTTTTGGGAAAAGCTTTTACCACAAACTGAGCACTTAAATGGTTTTTCTCCCGTATGTGTTCTCATGTGTCGAGTCAAAAGGCTCTTTTGAGAAAAGCCTTTACCACAAACTGAGCAGCTATAACGTCTTTTTCCTCTCTTCTTTGTAGAGTGTTTGCTGTCAGTGTGAGTCCTCATATCACCTTCACAGTCTGTTTCACTGCTCAAAGGTTCTTCAGCCTCATCTTCAGCCTCACTATCCGAGAGTGGAGCTAAAAGGTTGTCTGGTTGTGGTTTCTCTTCATCATCTTCAGTCTTCACAGAGACAACAGTCAGTGGCAAATTGGTGAGATCAGCCTCCTGTGGTCCTAGAAGACACTCTCCCTCCTGAGTGATGCAGAGTTCCTCCTCTTCCTTTTTAATGCAGGGTGGTTGTGGAGTCTCCTGCTTCAAAGTGGAGTTTCCCCCTAACTGAGGGGGAAGTTCTTCTGGATGACCAATCAGCTGCTGGACGTCTGCAGGACACAAACAACACAAGCAAACTTTAGCTCAGACATGATCCATGAGATGTTTCTCCTTAAACTCACTACACACTTTCTCCCGTGTGTGTCATTTTGTGTTCGGTCAAATGTCCCTTTTCAGTAAAGTTTTTAGCACAAACTGAGCAGCTTAAACATTTTTTACCGGTCTTCTTTTTAGAGCATTCAGAGTGTTTGTTGTCAGTGTGAGTCCTCATATCACCTTCACAGTCTGTATCGCTGCTCAAAAGTTTTTCAACCTCCCTATCTGGTAGTGGAGTTAAGAGGTTGTCTAGTTGTGGTTTCTCTTCATCATCTTCAGTCTTCACAGAGACAACAGTCAGTGGAAACTTGGTGTAATCAGCTTCCTCTCTTCCTAGAAGACACTCTCCCTCCTGAGTGATGCAGAGTTCCTCCTCTTCCTTTTTAATGTGGGGTGGTTGTGGAGTCTCCTGCTTCAAAGTGGAGCTCTTCCCTTCCGACTGAGGGGGAAGTTCTTCTGGATGACCAATCAGCTGCTGGACGTCTGCAGGACACAAACACACTTTACACACTTTCTTCTATGTACTGTATGTGTGTGTAGTGTTACATTGTCACTCATTTAGTGCCTTGCCATAATGATGGATCAATGTTTACATGACTTGGCTGAGACTCAGACAAGTGAAGCTCGAATGAACATTAGGTTATTACAACCGTGTGGTGGAGAAAAAAAATCGAGATGGTAACATATTGCAAAACTTTGCTACTAGTAATAAAAAACCTTGTATTTCTTGCAGTAACTTATGTGGGGCATCTGTGTGCTGAATAGGCGTGCAACAATTTGTCGACATTGTAAACAAACATAGAAAACAAATATTGTCTGTGACAAATACGTTTGTCAGCAATAGTTATCAGCATCACTCGTGTTTTTCGGAAGGGATGCAAGTCAGGGCGGCCACACGAACAACATTGCGTGTAAACATGTCAAGTGTGGGAACATTTCTGCGGAAAAGATCATGAGGACTCCTCTTCCTCCTATCCAGGAGATGGCAAAAAGCCGCTGCCTGACCAGGGCTCAGAAAATCTGCAAAGACTCCTCCCACCCCCACCAAGGACTGTTTTCACTGCTGGACTCTAGAAAGAGGTTCCGCAGCCTCCGTAGCAGAACCTCCAGGTTCTGTAACAGCTTCTTCCCTCAGGCCATAAGACTCTTGAACGCATCATAATAATCCCCTCAATTCCCCCTCAAAAATGGATTAACTTGCTGGAATAAAAAAGACAATATAACATACATCCATAAACGTGGATGCATATGCAAAAGTGCAATATATTTATCTGTACGGTAACCTATTTATTTATATCTGCACCTTATTGCTCTTTTATCCTGCACTACAACCAGCTAATGGCAACGAAATGTCGTTTTTATCTGTACTGTAAAGTTCACTTTTGAATGACAATAAAAGGAAGTCTAAAGTCTAATTCTGGTAGCCTCAGTTTACACATTTGAGTTGGCATTTGAATTTGGTAAGTGGAATTTACTTGTTTTGAATATTTATGCAAGACATTTTTTTATCACTTATAAGTGCAACTCTTTATTTTCTTTACACAAGCGCTTGTTTTGCTCTTCCACTTTCTTCATTTGACTTTTGCATTCTTTCATCTCCTCTGATGTGAACTCCACTGCCTTCTTCAAGCTAACAATCATGGCGGCTCTTTCTTTACGTTCTTCCACAAAGTGGGTTAATTTGTCATTAACACCCTTTTAGAGCTTAAAATAGCTGTAAAATTATAAAAACTTCAACTCACTCACCTTCATACTTCGTCTTTTTCTCCGTTAGTGATTCTCTTTCATGTTCTCTTTTAGCGGACGTCGCCATCTTAGCATAGCAGTAGTCGTCCATCTTCTATCACGTCTTCAATCTTCACTTCAGATAACACTCCCTCGCTCTAAAGGAAAAATCTATATCTTGATGTGTTTGATGCTATATTCGATTCTACATGGCTATAAAACTGTAAATGTTCAACTCCTCCGCAAACTCAGTCCGCCATCTTGGTCTTTTCGGACTGCCACTGCTCGATCGCTTTGCGCATGTCCCAAAAGTTAGCGACTTCTCCTCCCGACATGGCGGCAGTTTATTTTTTTAATATCTTTTTTTCAAAATAAAAGCCATTTTGACTATTGTTTTAAATAATCGGCAACTACGCTGTAAAAATCAAAATACATTTTTGACGGCAAGTGATCAAGCCAGAAAGATAGTAATAACCGCAGTTAGTAAGTATGTATATATATATATATATATATATATATATATATATATATATATATATATATATATATATATATATATATATATATATATATATATATATATATATATATATATATATATATATATATATATATATATATATATATATATATATATATATATATATATCAATCAAGAAACCAGACAGAGCGCCATCTTGGAAATAACAACAAAATGAAGGAAGTTTCTCCCTTGTGATCTGACGTTATTATACAAAATGTACAAAAACAAGCCAACTACCATACTATGAACATGTCGAAAAGAATATTCCAGTCAATTATTAGACAGAAAACAAAAACAATATGAGAGCAACTTGGGGCATCCTCAATAGCATCATTCAAAATGGCACTAAGAGAGTTTACCCTCAACTTCTCTGACAGAAACATAAATAACGACAATATGAAGGAAGTAGTTGAAAGCTTCAAAAATTACTTTTTGAATATTGGACCAAAACCGGAGGAAAGGATTGCAGACACATTATCAATTGAGGACTTCAATGACACCATAGATAGAAATCCCAACAGTATGTTCGTCACGGGCGTGACGCAAGAGGAAACAGTTCAAATCGTGAATCAAAGACCTCAACTGATTGTAATGGAATTTATACAGAATGTATTGAACAGATCTTAGAACCATTAACGTATATTAGTAATCTATCATTTCAAACAGGAATTTTCCCAAACAAAATGAAAATAGCAAAAGTTGTCCCCATTTATTAGACTGGAGACAAACACCAATTTACAAATTATACACCTGTTTCTTCACTTCCACAATTTTCTAAAATTGTTCAAAAACTGTTTAATAACAGATTGGATAGATGCCTACACAAATATAGAACACTTGCAGAGAACCAATACGGATACAGCGCTAATATCTCAACATCGATGGCTTTAATGGAAATAACAGAGGAGATTAGTGTGTGTTTATGGATCTAAACGAAGCATTCCACACAATAAATCATAATATCTTATCTGATGCCATACTAGAACGGTATGGCATCAGAGGGCTGGTCTTGAAACGGGTGAGAAGTGACTTAACCATTAGGAAGCAATACGTGAAGCTGGACGAACACACGTCCACAACGCTAACTATACCCTGTGGCGTACCCCAGGGATCAATACTGGGACCAAAATTGTTTAATCTCTATACAACCGACATTTCTAAAGTTACAAAAGACTTCAAGTTCATATTATTTGCAGATGATACAACTGTGTTTTGTTCAGAAGATAACTAATACAGTAGAGAATAAACTCGATTGCATCACAGAGTTTCTCAAACAAATCAGATGTTCAAACAAACATTTTACAAAGTGATTGCTGCAGACACGATCACTGTCCCATTGTATTCCACAAGATGATGAAAGTGATATTTTTAAGAGCCATTTTCTGTGACGCTCTTTTGTTTTTTTCCTTAACTTATTAATATTATATGTCCGTTTTTCTTCTTTGCGGTTTTATTCACACGATCGTCCAGCAGCTTGATTGTATTAAAACAAGTGAGAGGGGTTGTCAAGGCCTCATAGCTCAGCGGTTAGAGCACTGGTCTTGTAAACCAGGGGTCGTGAGTTCAATTCTCACTGGGGCCTCTGTCTTTGCAACACATGAAAAGTACCCTTTTGCAGTTAAATGTGCATGTGCCTCACAATATGAAGGTCCTGGGTTCGATTCCCGGACTCAGTGTGTAGAGTTTGCATGTTCTCCCCGTGACTGAGTGGGTTCCCTCCGGGTACTCCGGCTTCCTCCCACCTCCAAAGGCATAGCAACCACAATAGAACACAAACTAATGTGATCTCTTGTCCTTTCTTTACGTTTAGTTCTCTCAAACACTACTAATATAGTAGAGAATAAACTCGATTGCATCACAGAGTTTCTCAAACAAATCAGATGCTCAAACCAACATTTTACAAAGTGATGGCTGCAGACACGATCACGGTCCAATTGTATTCCACAAGATGATGAAAGTGATATTTTAGAGAGAGCCATTTCCTTTGACGCTCTTTCGTTTCTTTCCTGCCTTTTTTAATATCATATATCCGTTTTTCTTCTTTGCGGTTTTAATCGCACGATCCTCCAGCAGCTTGATTGTATTAAAGCAAGTGAAAGTGAGTGTCAAGGCCTCATAGCTCAGTAGACAGAGCACTGGTCTTGTAAACCAGGGGTCGTGAGTTCAATTCTCACTGGGGCCTCTATCTTTGCAGCACATGAAAGGTGCTCTTTTTGCAGCACGGTGAAACAGGGGTTAGTGCATGTGCCTCACAATACGAAGATCCTGGGTTCGATTCCCTGACTCAGCGTGCAGAGTTTGCATGTTCTACCCGTGACTGCGTGGGTTCCCTCCGGGTACTCCGGCTTCCTCCCACCTCCAAAGGCATAGCAACCACAATAGAACACAAACTAGTGCGATCTCTTGTCCTTTCTTTACGTTTAGTTCTCTCCAACACTACTAAAATAGTAGAGAATAAACTCGATTGCATCACAGTTTCTCAAACAAATCAGATGTTCAAACCAACATTTTACAAAGTGATTGCTGCAGACACAAGCATGGTCCAATTGTATTCCACAAGATGATGAAAGTGATATTTTTAAGAGCCATTTTCTTTAACGCTCTTTCGTTTCTTTCCTGCCTTTTTTAATATCATATATCCGTTTTTCTTCTTTGCGGTTTTATCCGCACGATCCTCCAGCAGCTTGATTGTATTAAAACAAGTGTGAGTGGGTGTCAAGGCCTCATAGCTCAGTGGTTAGAGCACTGGTCTTGTAAACCAGGGGTCGTGAGTTCAATTCTCACTGGGGCCTCTGTCTTTGCAGCACATGAAAGGTGCTCTTTTGCAGCACGGTGAAACAGGGGTTAGTGCATGTGCCTCACAATACAAAGATCCTGGGTTCGATTCCCGAACTCAGCGTGCAGAGTTTGCATGTTCTACCCGTGACTGCGTGGGTTCCCTCCGGGTACTCCGGCTTCCTTCCACCTCCAAAGGCATAGCAACCACAATAGAACACAAACTAATGCAATCTCTTGTCCTTTATTTACGTTAAATTCTCTCAAACACTATTAATATAGTAGAGAATAAACTCGATTGCATCACAGAGTTTCTCAAACAAATCAGATGTTCAAACAAACATTTTACAAAGTGATTGCTGCAGACACAAGCATGGTCCGATTGTATTCCACAAGGTGCTGGAAGTGATATATTAAAGAGCCATTTCCTTTGACGCTCTTTCGTTTTTTCCTAACTTTATTAATATTATATATCCGTTTTTCTTCTCTGCGGTTTTATTCACAGGATCGTACAGCTTGATTGTATTAAAGCAAGTGAAAGTGGGTGTCAAGGCCTCATAGCTCAGTGGTTAGAGCACTGGTCTTGTAAACCAGGGGTCGTGAGTTCAATTCTCACTGGGGCCTCTGTCTTTGCAGCACATGAAAGGTTCTCTTTTGCAGCACGGTGAAACAGGGGTTAGTGCATGTGCCTCACAATACGAAGATCCTGGGTTCGATTCCCGGACTCAGTGTGTAGAGTTTGCATGTTCTACCCGTGACTGCGTGGGTTCCCTCCGGGTACTCCGGCTTCCTCCCACCTCCAAAGGCATAGCAACAACAATAGAACACAAACTAATACAATCTCTTGTCCTTTCTTTACGTTTAGTTCTCTCAAACACTACTAATATAGTAGAGAATAAACTCGATTGCATCACAGTTTCTCAAACAAATCAGATGTTCAAACAAACATTTTACAAAGTGATGGCTGCAGACACGAACACGGTACGATTGTATTCCACAAGATGATGAAAGTGATATTTTTAACAGCCATTTCCTTTGACGCTCTTTCGTTTTTTGCCTGACTTTATTAATATTATATATCCGTTTTTCTTCTTTGCGGTTTTATGCACACGATCGTCCAGCAGCTTGATTGTATTATAGCAAGTGTGAGTGAGTGTCAAGGCCTCATAGCTCAGTGGTTAGAGCACTGGTCTAGTAAACCAGGGGTCGTGAGTTCAATTCTCACTGGGGCCTCTGTCTGTACAGCACACAAAAGGAGTACGGAAGCTGGACAAATAAGATGCCAAAAACCAACCACTTCCATGTGGTATTGGACAGAAAGGAGGACTTTTTTTCTCCTCCATTTGAAAATGTGGACGTTATCAGCACCACTGTCTGATTCCTATCAATGCAAGTCATCACAATCAGGTATTACACCAACTTGTATTCTTGTCTTCATGAAAGAAAGGAATCTATATGTGTTAAACATGCTTTTATTATCTTTAAACACCTTTAACTTGTTAACAATATTAATTATATGTGTTAAACATCCTTGCATTATCATTAAACACCTTTAACATGTTAACAAAAACATATATTTCATAAATAAGTAAATATAAATGATATATATGAATGAGGTAGATCCCCGTGACTTGATCAATTGAAAAGTAGCTCGCCTGCAGAAAAAGTGTGAGCACCCCTGCAATAAACAATGTAACAAAGTTTTCCAAAATAAATCAACTCAAGTTATGGAAAAAAATGCCAACATGGCACTGCCATATTTATTATTGAAGTCACAAAGTGCATTTTTAACCACTAGGCCTACTCAGTGGCCTAGTGGTTAGAGTGTCCACCCTGAGATCGGTAGGTTGTGAGTTCAAACCCCGGCCGAGTCATACCAAAGACTATAAAAATGGGACCCATTATCTCCCTGCTTGGCACTCAGCATTAAGGGTTGGAATTGGTGGTTAAATCACCAATAATGATTCCCGGGTGCGGCACCGCGGCTGCCCACTGCTCCCCTCACCTCCAAGGGGGTGAACAAGGGGATGGGTCAAATGCAGAGGACAAATTTCACCACACCTAGTGTGTGTGACAATCATTTAACTTTAAGTTTAACTTTAACTTAACAGCAGCTTGGAATTTGGGACATGCTGAGAGAGTATGAGGAGGTTGAGGTGGGCCAGTCGGGGGGTGTATATTGTAGCGTCCCAGAAGAGTTAGTGCTGCAAGAGGTTCTGGGTATTTGTTCTGTTGTGTTACGGTGCGGATGTTCTCCCGAAATGTGTTTGTCATTCTTGTTTGGTGTGGGTTCTGAAGGATATATATATATTTTCATATATCCATATTTTTGTGTTTCTTCTTTCCTCCATAATCGTATTACAAAATAGCTAGTATTCTTCCTTCTTTACTAGTCTGCAAAGTAAGGTGTCGGTCTTCTAGCAGTGGAATGCAGAGAGTAGAGATAACACGAGAAGGAGGAATACTCCCTGTTCTGCTTCCCAGGCCAGACTCAAGATAAGAGACAAGGAGAATGTGTTTGAAGTGAGAGAAGTGAGGGCGGGGGGAGATATTGAAGAGGAGAGTGCATTCCGGGATGTTTTCAGATCAACTTGGGCTACGCATTTGTATGTGTTGTTCGAGGCTGGTCTCTATTCTCAAATATTTGACAATAAATTACAAAATACCTATTCTGTGCTTGGTGGTACCTTTGAGTTCAGTTTATATGTCATCTAAGGAACTTGGGACTGACCAGCGTTTTACATCCCACTTGGAGGAACATCTGGTCAAACGCAACAGTTCACAGTGTTGCGCATATTTGTAACAGTGTTAAAGTTGTTTATACGGCCACCCTCAGTGTGACCTGTATGGCTGGTGACCAAGTATGCCTTGCATTCACTTGTGTGTGTGAAAAGCCGTAGATATTATGTGATTGGGCCGGCACGCAAAGGCAGTGCCTTTAAGGTTTATTGGCGCTCTGTACTTCTCCCTACGTCCGTGTACCACTTCGTACAGCGTCATTTTAAAAAGTTATACATTTTATTTTTTTTAAACCAATACTGATAATTTCCGATATTACTTTTTAAAGCAGTTATCGGACGATAATATCTGCAGCCCGATATTATCGGATACCTCTACTTTAGAGTAATGTTGAAACTAACATAGGCCCACGCTGTATTGGCTCCTTGTTCTTTTGAGAGTTCAGCTTAACATCAGCCAAGTATTAGCCACAGTAGATACCACACAGTGGTCAGAGGAGCCAAGAGAAGCACTGACAGTGACAACATGATTGTCTGGTGAAGTAGTATGGAAAATATCCATTTTGGAGCAATTTCCATCATTCCCAATCGTAGTAGGATCATCAACTAGTTGGTGGAGGCTGCTGAGTATAACTAATTAATGAGCACCTTCCCCATGAGTGTCAAGTCTTTTTACTTCCCAGCCAGTCTCCATGATGGCACATTCAGATCCCCAAGAAGAACCATTTCAGACTTTGGGTGCAAATATTGAATATGTCAATATGCTCAGATATTACATCATACACTGAGTCATCATCTGATGTTGGTCTGTAGACACAAAACTCACCTCCCAGGGGGTGATCAAGGGTGATGGGTCAAATGCAGAGAATCATTTCGCCACACCTAGTGTGTGTGACAATCATTGGTACTTTAACTTTAACACCAGGCGACCTGGAAGGTGTAATTTCAGGCAGATCAATTCATGTTGTTGGTGTTCAGAGTCAGGCAATCTAGAGGCGGTAAAAGAAGACTACTATTCTTCCCCGGCTGAAGTCATCAGGCTCGTCTGAAGAAGGAGTAACCAAGCACTACAAGCATGTATCTTATTATTCGGGAAAGTTTCAGACACACACAAGACATGGGGTCATGAGTAGATAAGATTGTGCAACAGATAATTTAAATTTGTATGAAGACCTCGGATATTTTTGAAAGAAGCAGCAAACCTATTTTGGAGGAGGTCTTGGCTTTGGGTGGATGTTGCAATGTATGTGCAAAATACTACAAACTATTTGATTGGTTATTCTCCCTGTGTGTTCTTATGTGTCTTACTGCATCTGCATTAAAATGGAATCTTTTATCGCAGACTGATCAACTAAATGTATTTTCTCCTGTGTGTTGCATTACGTGTTGGGTCAAAAAATATAGATTACCGTATATTACCAAATAAACGCCCTTGTGCAAATAACCGCCCATGTCCTAATAGCCGCCCGGGGTTTGACCCCATTTTGTGAATAACCGCCTATGTCCAAATAGCCGCCCATGGGCTGTTATTTGCATAATTTAAAATAAAATACTACTGGGGTTGCGTTTGCTGCAGTATTATTGTTTTGATGGTTTTATAGAGTACTTGGTACCATAATTTTATTTTTCCTGTATGCTGCTTTATTTAAAACTTGGAGTACTGTAGCCTTTATTTTATTTAAGTGACATAATTATTGTTCTGTTTTGATGGTGGGTTTTATACTTAAGTACTTGGTACCATAATTTTATTTTTCCCTGTAAGCTGCTTTATTTAAAACGTTTATTTAATTTTAGTATTGGTATTCTATTTGACAATTGTTGCACTACTGCCATGTTGAGGCCTTGTTGATCTCTTGTCTTTTGATAGCCTACCTCATGTTGGTCTATTGTTTTTTTGTTTGTATGTTTACAATAGCTTTTACATTTAAAGTTTTTTGTACGAAAAAAAAATACTGGACAGTAACCATTGTAACCAAATAATTGCCTGGTGCAGGCTGGTGCAAAAATAAATAAAAGCCTTGTGCAAATAACCGCCCTTGTCCTAATAGCCGCCCGGGGTCTGACCCCATTTTGTGAAATAAACGCCCGGGCTACTATTTGGTAATATACGGTATATAGATTCTCTCCAGTGAGTTTTATTGTGTGTTGAGTCAAATAGCTCTTTTGAAAACAAAAGGCACAATTACAAGTTACTTTATCCCGTGTGTGTCGTCATGTGTTGAATCATATTGTTCTTTCGAGAAAAGCTTTTACCACAAACTGAACAAATATATGTTTTTTCTCCTGTGTGTGTTCTCATGTGTTGAATTAAATTGGTCTTATGAGGAAAGCTTTTACCACAAACGGAGCATTTAAATGGTTTTTCGCCTGTGTGTGTTCTCATGTGTTGAGTCACGTCGCTGTTTCGAGGAAAGCTTTTACCGCAAACTGAACAATTAAACGGTTTTTCTCCTGTGTGCGTTCTCGTGTGTTCAGTCAAACGGATCTTTTGCGAAAAACTTTTACCGCACACGGAACACTTAAACGGTTTTTCTCCTGTGTGCGATCTCATGTGTTGGGTCAAATGGCTCTTTCTAGTAAAGCTTTTACAACAATCTAAGCAATTAAATGTTTTTTCTCCTGTGTGTGTTCTCATGTGTTCAATCAAATGTCCTTTTTGGGAAAAGCTTTTACCACAAACTGAGCACTTAAATGGTTTTTCTCCCGTATGTGTTCTCATGTGTCGAGTCAAAATGCTCTTTCGAGAAAAGCCTTTACCACAAACTGAGCAGCTATAACGTCTTTTTCCTCTCTTCTTTGTAGAGTGTTTGCTGTCAGTGTGAGTCCTCATATCACCTTCACAGTCTGTTTCGCTGCTCAAAGGTTCTTCAGCCTCATCTTCAGCCTCACTATCCGAGAGTGGAGCTAAAAGGCTGTCTGGTTGTGATTTCTCTTCATCATCTTCAGTCTTCACAGAGACAACAGTCAGTGGCAACTTGGTGAGATCAGCCTCCTGTGGTCCTAGAAGACACTCTCCCTCCTGAGTGATCCAGAGTTCCTCCTCTTCCTTTTTAATGCAGGGTGGTTGTGGAGTCTCCTGCTTCAAAGTGGAGTTTCCCCCTAACTGAGGGGGAAGTTCTTCTGACTGACCAATCAGCTGCTGGACGTCTGCAGGACACAAACAACACAAACACACTTTAGCTCAGACATGATCCATGAGATGTTTCTCCTTAAACTCACTACACACTTTCTCCCGTGTGTTTCATTTTGTGTTCGGTCAAATGTCCCTTTTCAGTAAAGTTTTTAGCACAAACTGAGCAGCTTAAACATTTTTTACCGGTCTTCTTTTTAGAGCATTCAGAGTGTTTGTTGTCAGTGTGAGTCCTCATATCACCTTCACAGTCTGTTTTGCTGCTCAAAAGTTTTTCAACCTCCCTATCTGGTAGTGGAGTTAAGAGGTTGTCTAGATGTGGTTTCTCTTCATCATCTTCAGTCTTCACAGAGACAACAGTCAGTGGCAACTTGGTGTAATCAGCTTCCTCTCTTCCTAGAAGACACTCTCCCTCCTGAGTGATGCAGAGTTCCTCCTCTTCCTTTTTAATGTGGGGTGGTTGTGGAGTCTCCTGCTTCAAAGTGGAGCTCTTCCCTTCCGACTGAGGGGGAAGTTCTTCTGGATGACCAATCAGCTGCTGGACGTCTGCAGGACACAAACACACTTTACACACTTTCTTCTATGTACTGTATGTGTGTGTAGTGTTACATTGTCACTCATTTAGTGCCTTGCCATAATGATGGATCAATGTTTACATGACTTGGCTGAGACTCAGACAAGTGAAGCTCGAATGAACATTAGGTTATTACAACCGTGTGGTGGAGAAAAAAAATCGAGATGGTAACATATTGCAAAACTTTGCTACTAGTAATAAAAAACCTTGTATTTCTTGCAGTAACTTATGTGGGGCATCTGTGTGCTGAATAGGCGTGCAACAATTTGTCGACATTGTAAACAAACATAGAAAACAAATATTGTCTGTGACAAATACGTTTGTCAGCAATAGTTATCAGCATCACTCGTGTTTTTCCGGAAGGGATGCAAGTCAGGGCGGCCACACGAACAACATTGCGTGTAAACATGTCAAGTGTGGGAACATTTCTGCGGAAAAGATCATGAGGACTCCTCTTCCTCCTATCCAGGAGATGGCAAAAAGCCGCTGCCTGACCAGGGCTCAGAAAATCTGCAAAGACTCCTCCCACCCCCACCAAGGACTGTTTTCACTGCTGGACTCTAGAAAGAGGTTCCGCAGCCTCCGTAGCAGAACCTCCAGGTTCTGTAACAGCTTCTTCCCTCAGGCCATAAGACTCTTGAACGCATCATAATAATCCCCTCAATTCCCCCTCAAAAATGGATTAACTTGCTGGAATAAAAAAGACAATATAACATACATCCATAAACGTGGATGCATATGCAAAAGTGCAATATATTTATCTGTACGGTAACCTATTTATTTATATCTGCACCTTATTGCTCTTTTATCCTGCACTACAACCAGCTAATGGCAACGAAATGTCGTTTTTATCTGTACTGTAAAGTTCACTTTTGAATGACAATAAAAGGAAGTCTAAAGTCTAATTCTGGTAGCCTCAGTTTACACATTTGAGTTGGCATTTGAATTTGGTAAGTGGAATTTACTTGTTTTGAATATTTATGCAAGACATTTTTTTATCACTTATAAGTGCAACTCTTTATTTTCTTTACACAAGCGCTTGTTTTGCTCTTCCACTTTCTTCATTTGACTTTTGCATTCTTTCATCTCCTCTGATGTGAACTCCACTGCCTTCTTCAAGCTAACAATCATGGCGGCTCTTTCTTTACGTTCTTCCACAAAGTGGGTTAATTTGTCATTAACACCCTTTTAGAGCTTAAAATAGCTGTAAAATTATAAAAACTTCAACTCACTCACCTTCATACTTCGTCTTTTTCTCCGTTAGTGATTCTCTTTCATGTTCTCTTTTAGCGGACGTCGCCATCTTAGCATAGCAGTAGTCGTCCATCTTCTATCACGTCTTCAATCTTCACTTCAGAAAACACTCCCTCGCTCTAAAGGAAAAATCTATATCTTGATGTGTTTGATGCTATATTCGATTCTACATGGCTATAAAACTGTAAATGTTCAACTCCTCCGCAAACTCAGTCCGCCATCTTGGTCTTTTCGGACTGCCACTGCTCGATCGCTTTGCGCATGCCCCAAAAGTTAGCGACTTCTCCTCCCGACATGGCGGCAGTTTATTTTTTTAATATCTTTTTTTCAAAATAAAAGCCATTTTGACTATTGTTTTAAATAATCGGCAACTACGCTGTAAAAATCAAAATACATTTTTGACGGCAAGTGATCAAGCCAGAAAGATAGTAATAACCGCAGTTAGTAAGTATGTATATATATATATATATATATATATATATATATATATATATATATATATATATATATATATATATATATATATATATATATATATATATATATATATATATATATATATATATATATATATATATATATATATATATATATATATATATATATATATATATCAAGAAACCAGACAGAGCGCCATCTTGGAAATAACAACAATATGAAGGAAGTTTCTCCCTTGTGATCTGACGTTATTATACAAAATGTATAAAAACAAGCCAACTACCATACTATGAACATGTCGAAAAGAATATTCCAGTCAATTATTAGACAGAAAACAAAAACAATATGAGAGCAACATGGGGCATCCTCAATAGCATCATTCAAAATGGCACTAAGAGAGTTTACCCTCAACTTCTCTGACAGAAACATAAATAACGACAATATGAAGGAAGTAGTTGAAAGCTTCAAAAATTACTTTTTGAATATTGGACCAAAACCGGAGGAAAGGATTGCAGACACATTATCAATTGAGGACTTCAATGACACCATAGATAGAAATCCCAACAGTATGTTCGTCACGGGCGTGACGCAAGAGGAAACAGTTCAAATCGTGAATCAAAGACGTCAACTGATTGTAATGGAATTAATACAGAATGTATTGAACAGATCTTAGAACCATTAACGTATATTAGTAATCTATCATTTCAAACAGGAATTTTCCCAAACAAAATGAAAATAGCAAAAGTTGTCCCCATTTATTAGACTGGAGACAAACACCAATTTACAAATTATACACCTGTTTCTTCACTTCCACAATTTTCTAAAATTGTTCAAAAACTGTTTAATAACAGATTGGATAGATGCCTACACAAATATAGAACACTTGCAGAGAACCAATACGGATACAGCGCTAATATCTCAACATCGATGGCTTTAATGGAAATAACAGAGGAGATTAGTGTGTGTTTATGGATCTAAACGAAGCATTCCACACAATAAATCATAATATCTTATCTGATGCCATACTAGAACGGTATGGCATCAGAGGGCTGGTCTTGAAACGGGTGAGAAGTGACTTAACCATTAGGAAGCAATACGTGAAGCTGGACGAACACACGTCCACAACGCTAACTATACCCTGTGGCGTACCCCAGGGATCAATACTGGGACCAAAATTGTTTAATCTCTATATAACCGACATTTCTAAAGTTACAAAAGACTTCAAGTTCATATTATTTGCAGATGATACAACTGTGTTTTGTTCAGAAGATAACTAATACAGTAGAGAATAAACTCGATTGCATCACAGAGTTTCTCAAACAAATCAGATGTTCAAACAAACATTTTACAAAGTGATTGCTGCAGACACGATCACTGTCCCATTGTATTCCACAAGATGATGAAAGTGATATTTTTAAGAGCCATTTTCTGTGACGCTCTTTTGTTTTTTTCCTTAACTTATTAATATTATATGTCCGTTTTTCTTCTTTGCGGTTTTATTCACACGATCGTCCAGCAGATTGATTGTATTAAAACAAGTGAGAGGGGTTGTCAAGGCCTCATAGCTCAGTGGTTAGAGCACTGGTCTTGTAAACCAGGGGTCGTGAGTTCAATTCTCACTGGGGCCTCTGTCTTTGCAGCACATGAAAAGTACCCTTTTGCAGTTAAATGTGCATGTGCCTCACAATATGAAGGTCCTGGGTTCGATTCCCGGACTCAGTGTGTAGAGTTTGCATGTTCTCCCCGTGACTGAGTGGGTTCCCTCCGGGTACTCCGGCTTCCTCCCACCTCCAAAGGCATAGCAACCACAATAGAACACAAACTAATGTGATCTCTTGTCCTTTCTTTACGTTTAGTTCTCTCAAACACTACTAATATAGTAGAGAATAAACTCGATTGCATCACAGAGTTTCTCAAACAAATCAGATGCTCAAACCAACATTTTACAAAGTGATGGCTGCAGACACGATCACGGTCCAATTGTATTCCACAAGATGATGAAAGTGATATTTTAGAGAGAGCCATTTCCTTTGACGCTCTTTCGTTTCTTTCCTGCCTTTTTTAATATCATATATCCGTTTTTCTTCTTTGCGGTTTTAATCGCACGATCCTCCAGCAGCTTGATTGTATTAAAGCAAGTGAAAGTGAGTGTCAAGGCCTCATAGCTCAGTAGACAGAGCACTGGTCTTGTAAACCAGGGGTCGTGAGTTCAATTCTCACTGGGGCCTCTATCTTTGCAGCACATGAAAGGTGCTCTTTTGCAGCACGGTGAAACAGGGGTTAGTGCATGTGCCTCACAATACGAAGATCCTGGGTTCGATTCCCTGACTCAGCGTGCAGAGTTTGCATGTTCTACCCGTGACTGCGTGGGTTCCCTCCGGGTACTCCGGCTTCCTCCCACCTCCAAAGGCATAGCAACCACAATAGAACACAAACTAGTGCGATCTCTTGTCCTTTCTTTACGTTTAGTTCTCTCCAACACTACTAAAATAGTAGAGAATAAACTCGATTGCATCACAGTTTCTCAAACAAATCAGATGTTCAAACCAACATTTTACAAAGTGATTGCTGCAGACACAAGCATGGTCCAATTGTATTCCACAAGATGATGAAAGTGATATTTTTAAGAGCCATTTTCTTTAACGCTCTTTCGTTTCTTTCCTGCCTTTTTTAATATCATATATCCGTTTTTCTTCTTTGCGGTTTTATCCGCACGATCCTCCAGCAGCTTGATTGTATTAAAACAAGTGTGAGTGGGTGTCAAGGCCTCATAGCTCAGTGGTTAGAGCACTGGTCTTGTAAACCAGGGGTCGTGAGTTCAATTCTCACTGGGGCCTCTGTCTTTGCAGCACATGAAAGGTGCTCTTTTGCAGCACGGTGAAACAGGGGTTAGTGCATGTGCCTCACAATACAAAGATCCTGGGTTCGATTCCCGAACTCAGCGTGCAGAGTTTGCATGTTCTACCCGTGACTGCGTGGGTTCCCTCCGGGTACTCCGGCTTCCTTCCACCTCCAAAGGCATAGCAACCACAATAGAACACAAACTAATGCAATCTCTTGTCCTTTATTTACGTTAAATTCTCTCAAACACTACTAATATAGTAGAGAATAAACTCGATTGCATCACAGAGTTTCTCAAACAAATCAGATGTTCAAACAAACATTTTACAAAGTGATTGCTGCAGACACAAGCATGGTCCGATTGTATTCCACAAGGTGCTGGAAGTGATATATTAAAGAGCCATTTCCTTTGACGCTCTTTCGTTTTTTCCTAACTTTATTAATATTATATATCCGTTTTTCTTCTCTGCGGTTTTATTCACAGGATCGTACAGCTTGATTGTATTAAAGCTAGTGAAAGTGGGTGTCAAGGCCTCATAGCTCAGTGGTTAGAGCACTGGTCTTGTAAACCAGGGGTCGTGAGTTCAATTCTCACTGGGGCCTCTGTCTTTGCAGCACATGAAAGGTTCTCTTTTGCAGCACGGTGAAACAGGGGTTAGTGCATGTGCCTCACAATACGAAGATCCTGGGTTCGATTCCCGGACTCAGTGTGTAGAGTTTGCATGTTCTACCCGTGACTGCGTGGGTTCCCTCCGGGTACTCCGGCTTCCTCCCACCTCCAAAGGCATAGCAACAACAATAGAACACAAACTAATACAATCTCTTGTCCTTTCTTTACGTTTAGTTCTCTCAAACACTACTAATATAGTAGAGAATAAACTCGATTGCATCACAGTTTCTCAAACAAATCAGATGTTCAAACAAACATTTTACAAAGTGATGGCTGCAGACACGAGCACGGTACGATTGTATTCCACAAGATGATGAAAGTGATATTTTTAAGAGCCATTTCCTTTGACGCTCTTTCGTTTTTTGCCTGACTTAACTAATATTATATATCCGTTTTTCTTCTTTGCGGTTTTATGCACACGATCGTCCAGCAGCTTGATTGTATTATAGCAAGTGTGAGTGAGTGTCAAGGCCTCATAGCTCAGTGGTTAGAGCACTGGTCTAGTAAACCAGGGGTCGTGAGTTCAATTCTCACTGGGGCCTCTGTCTGTACAGCACACAAAAGGAGTACGGAACCTGGACAAATAAGATGCCAAAAACCAACCACTTTCATGTGGTATTGGACAGAAAGGAGGACTTTTTTTCTCCTCCATTTGAAAATGTGGACGTTATCAGCACCACTGTCTGATTCCTATCAATGCAAGTCATCACAATCAGGTATTACACCAACTTGTATTCTTGTCTTCATGAAAGAAAGGAATCTATATGTGTTAAACATGCTTTTATTATCTTTAAACACCTTTAACTTGTTAACAATATTAATTATATGTGTTAAACATCCTTGCATTATCATTAAACACCTTTAACATGTTAACAAAAACATATATTTCATAAATAAGTAAATATAAATGATATATATGAATGAGGTAGATCCCCGTGACTTGATCAATTGAAAAGTAGCTCGCCTGCAGAAAAAGTGTGAGCACCCCTGCAATAAACAATGTAACAAAGTTTTCCAAAATAAATCAACTCAAGTTATGGAAAAAAATGCCAACATGGCACTGCCATATTTATTATTGAAGTCACAAAGTGCATTTTTAACCACTAGGCCTACTCAGTGGCCTAGTGGTTAGAGTGTCCACCCTGAGATCGGTAGGTTGTGAGTTCAAACCCCGGCCGAGTCATACCAAAGACTATAAAAATGGGACCCGTTATCTCCCTGCTTGGCACTCAGCATTAAGGGTTGGAATTGGTGGTTAAATCACCAATAATGATTCCCGGGTGCGGCACCGCGGCTGCCCACTGCTCCCCTCACCTCCAAGGGGGTGAACAAGGGGATGGGTCAAATGCAGAGGACAAATTTCACCACACCTAGTGTGTGTGACAATCATTTAACTTTAAGTTTAACTTTAACTTAACAGCAGCTTGGAATTTGGGACATGCTGAGAGAGTATGAGGAGGTTGAGGTGGGCCAGTCGGGGGGTGTATATTGTAGCCTCCCAGAAGAGTTAGTGCTGCAAGAGGTTCTGGGTATTTGTTCTGTTGTGTTACGGTGCGGATGTTCTCCCGAAATGTGTTTGTCATTCTTGTTTGGTGTGGGTTCTGAAGGATATATATATATTTTCATATATCCATATTTTTGTGTTTCTTCTTTCCTCCATAATCGTATTACAAAATAGCTAGTATTCTTCCTTCTTTACTAGTCTGCAAAGTAAGGTGTCGGTCTTCTAGCAGTGGAATGCAGAGAGTAGAGATAACACGAGAAGGAGGAATACTCCCTGTTCTGCTTCCCAGGCCAGACTCAAGATAAGAGACAAGGAGAATGTGTTTGAAGTGAGAGAAGTGAGGGCGGGGGGAGATATTGAAGAGGAGAGTGCATTCCGGGATGTTTTCAGATCAACTTGGGCTACGCATTTGTATGTGTTGTTCGAGGCTGGTCTCTATTCTCAAATATTTGACAATAAATTACAAAATACCTATTCTGTGCTTGGTGGTACCTTTGAGTTCAGTTTATATGTCATCTAAGGAACTTGGGACTGACCAGCGTTTTACATCCCACTTGGAGGAACATCTGGTCAAACGCAACAGTTCACAGTGTTGCGCATATTTGTAACAGTGTTAAAGTTGTTTATACTGTCACCCTCAGTGTGACCTGTATGGCTGGTGACCAAGTATGCCTTGCATTCACTTGTGTGTGTGAAAAGCCGTAGATATTATGTGATTGGGCCGGCACGCAAAGGCAGTGCCTTTAAGGTTTATTGGCGCTCTGTACTTCTCCCTACGTCCGTGTACCACTTCGTACAGCGTCATTTTAAAAAGTTATACATTTTATTTTTTTTAAACCAATACTGATAATTTCCGATATTACTTTTTAAAGCAGTTATCGGACGATAATATCTGCAGCCCGATATTATCGGATACCTCTACTTTAGAGTAATGTTGAAACTAACATAGGCCCACGCTGTATTGGCTCCTTGTTCTTTTGAGAGTTCAGCTTAACATCAGCCAAGTATTAGCCACAGTAGATACCACACAGTGGTCAGAGGAGCCAAGAGAAGCACTGACAGTGACAACATGATTGTCTGGTGAAGTAGTAAGGAAAATATCCATTTTAGAGCAATTTCCATCATTCCCAATCCTAGTAGGATCATCAACTAGTTGGTGGAGGCTGCTGAGTATAACTAATTAATGAGCACCTTCCCCATGAGTGTCAAGTCCTTTTACTTCCCAGCCAGTCTCCATGATGGCACATTCAGATCCCCAAGAAGAACCATTTCAGACTTTGGGTGCAAATATTGAATATGTCAATATGCTCAGATATTACATCATACACTGAGTCATCATCTGATGTTGGTCTGTAGACACAAAACTCACCTCCCAGGGGGTGATCAAGGGTGATGGGTCAAATGCAGAGAATCATTTCGCCACACCTAGTGTGTGTGACAATCATTGGTACTTTAACTTTAACAACAGGCGACCCGGAAGGTGTAATTTCAGGCAGATCAATTCATGTTGTTGGTGTTCAGAGTCAGGCAATCTAGAGGCGGTAAAAGAAGACTACTATTCTTCCCCGGCTGAAGTCATCAGGCTCGTCTGAAGAAGGAGTAACCAAGCACTACAAGCATCTATCTTATTATTCGGGAAAGTTTCAGACACACACAAGACATGGGGTCATGAGTAGATAAGATTATGCAACAGATAATTTAAATTTGTATGAAGACCTCGGATATTTTTGAAAGAAGCAGCAAACCTATTTTGGAGGAGGTCTTGGCTTTGGGTGGATGTTGCAATGTATGCGCAAAATACTACAAACTATCTGATTGGTTATTCCCCCTGTGTGTTCTTATGTGTCTTACTGCATCTGCATTAAAATGGAATCTCTTATCCCAGACTGATCAACGAAATGTATTTTCTCCTGTGTGTTGCATTACGTGTTGGGTCAAACCTTGCATAAAAAAATATAGATTATATAGATTCTCTCCAGTGAGTTTTATTGTGTGTTGAGTCAAATAGCTCTTTTGAAAACAAAAGGAACAATTACAAGTTACTTTATCCCGTGTGTGTCGTCATGTGTTGAATCATATTGTTCTTTCGAGAAAAGCTTTTACCACAAACTGAACAAATATATGTTTTTTCTCCTGTGTGTGTTCTCATGTGTTGAATTAAATTGGTCTTATGAGGAAAGCTTTTACCACAAACGGAGCATTTAAATGGTTTTTCGCCTGTGTGTGTTCTCATGTGTTGAGTCACGTCGCTGTTTCGAGGAAAGCTTTTACCGCAAACTGAACAATTAAACGGTTTTTCTCCTGTGTGCGTTCTCGTGTGTTCAGTCAAACGGATCTTTTGCGAAAAACTTTTACCGCACACGGAACACTTAAACGGTTTTTCTCCTGTGTGCGATCTCATGTGTTGGGTCAAATGGCTCTTTCTAGTAAAGCTTTTACAACAATCTAAGCAATTAAATGTTTTTTCTCCTGTGTGTGTTCTCATGTGTTCAATCAAATGTCCTTTTTGGGAAAAGCTTTTACCACAAACTGAGCACTTAAATGGTTTTTCTCCCGTATGTGTTCTCATGTGTCGAGTCAAAATGCTCTGTCGAGAAAAGCCTTTACCACAAACTGAGCAGCTATAACGTCTTTTTCCTCTCTTCTTTGTAGAGTGTTTGCTGTCAGTGTGAGTCCTCATATCACCTTCACAGTCTGTTTCGCTGCTCAAAGGTTCTTCAGCCTCATCTTCAGCCTCACTATCTGATAGTGGAGCTAAAAGGTTGTCTGGTTGTGGTTTCTCTTCATCATCTTCAGTCTTCACAGAGACAACAGTCAGTGGCAACTTGGTGAGATCAGCCTCCTGTGGTCCTAGAAGACACTCTCCCTCCTGAGTGATCCAGAGTTCCTCCTCTTCCTTTTTAATGCAGGGTGGTTGTGGAGTCTCCTGCTTCAAAGTGGAGTTTCCCCCTAACTGAGGGGGAAGTTCTTCTGACTGACCAATCAGCTGCTGGACGTCTGCAGGACACAAACAACACAAACACACTTTAGCTCAGACATGATCCATGAGATGTTTCTCCTTAAACTCACTACACACTTTCTCCCGTGTGTTTCATTTTGTGTTCGGTCAAATGTCCCTTTTCAGTAAAGTTTTTAGCACAAACTGAGCAGCTTAAACATTTTTTACCGGTCTTCTTTTTAGAGCATTCAGAGTGTTTGTTGTCAGTGTGTGTCCTTATATCACCTTCACAGTCTGTTTTTCTGCTCAAAAGTTTTTCAACCTCCCTATCTGGTAGTGGAGTTAAGAGGTTGTCTAGTTGTGGTTTCTCTTCATCATCTTCAGTCTTCACAGAGACAACAGTCAGTGGCAACTTGGTGTAATCAGCTTCCTCTCTTCCTAGAAGACACTCTCCCTCCTGAGTGATGCAGAGTTCCTCCTCTTCCTTTTTAATGTGGGGTGGTTGTGGAGTCTCCTGCTTCAAAGTGGAGCTCTTCCCTTCCGACTGAGGGGGAAGTTCTTCTGGATGACCAATCAGCTGCTGGACGTCTGCAGGACAGAAACACACTTTACACTTTCTTCTATGTACTGTATGTGTGTGTAGTGTTACATTGTCATTCATTTAGTGCCTTGCCATAATGATGGATCAATGTTTACATGACTTGGCTGAGACTCAGACAAGTGAAGCTCGAATGAACATTAAGTTATTACAAGCATGTGGTGGAAAAAAAAAATCGAGATGGTAACATATTGCAAAACTTTGCTACTAGTAATAGAAAACGTTTTATTTCTTGCAGTAACTTATGTGGGGCATCTGTGTGCTGAATAGGCGTGCAACAATTTGTCGACATTGTAAACAAACATAGAAAACAAATATTGTCTGTGACAAATACGTTTGTCAGCAATAGTTATCAGCATCACTCGTGTTTTTCCGGAAGGGATGCAAGTCAGGGCGGCCGCACGAACAACATTGCGTGTAAACATGTCAAGTGTGGGAACATGTCCTCTTATTATTTTTAAGGATATGAATACCTTGCACATTTTTGCAAAGCGGCTCTTGTTTTTATGACACTACATCTGTGGTACGGGAGCATTTAACCCTTGTGTGGTGTTCGGGTCTGTGGGACCCGTTTTCATTTTTTATTAAAAGAAAAATGATACAATTAATTAATTTTTCAAACTGAGACTCACTGACTTTGGCTCATTTCCTGTGAAGAACATATATCAGAATACATACTTAATGACCACACACCATACACCCCCCCCTACTCATTTCTATTACATATAAGATGTACGGGTCCACTGGACAGGCCTGGACAGGAGGAGGACAGAGTGTAGGTACACAGAACATCAGAGGGTCAAATGTGCGAGAAAATGAGAGCAGACAGTGTTGACAAACAATGTTGCAACCTTGTGTGGGAACCGCAGGTGCAGAAACACAAAAGAAGAGTCCCTGTGAGATGCAGAAACTGGCAGAGAAATTTTCCGTGCAACGTTCATATTGTTGTTACTCAGCCAGCGTTTGTGGGTCTGATGGACCCGTTGCATTTTGTGGCTTTTAATGCCTCACAATCAAACACTTTTATGTTAAAATAGTGAACAGATGTTTATTGGGATAAGGTAAACATCTGTTCAGTATTTTAACATAAAAGTGTTTGATTGTGAGGCATTAAAAGCCACAAAATGCAACGGGTCCATCAGACCCACAAACGCTGGCTGAGTAACAACAGTATGAACATTACACAAGGGAAGCAGAGGAATGTCGGACATCTGGAGGACGAAGTCTCAACTCAGTAAGAATTAGCTTGTTACCTCGCTAGCTAGCTAACAAGTGTGAGAGGAAGTGGTGTGAAAAATAACTTTGACTATTATTTTAGCCAAAGCCCACCAGGTAAACTTTGTCTAAATCAATTCCAGTACTTTTTAAAGCGGCGTCAATTTGCAGTGCAATGAAGAAAAGCACAATAACAAACATCAATCACGCACACGCGCACAAAACGTTAGGCCCCAATGCATGGGTATCATAACAATAAACATACAAACTATTAGATAGCTAAACTGTTAAGAATTAATCAATGATTTAATTCTATACATTGTGTATATTAGATTGATAAATAAAATGCCATGGGTTAATCAATGATAATATACAGCTTTTTAAACACATCATAACAAAATGCTTGGTTCTTTTTGAACCAGTTAGTTTTGGTGTTCTATCGGTTGTTGTTATTGCTACTATTTTAAGTAAGTAAGTAAAGCACATTTTATTTATGAAGCGCTTTTCACAGATACAATCAAAAATCGCTGTACAAAACATAGGTGAAGTAAAACAACAATTCAATTAAAATAACAGGGGCAACGACATAAAAAGGATACAAAGTGGATTAAAATGATAGTTAAGTTTAACTGTCCTTTTGTTATTTTAGCACTTTTATCTGGACTAAAGTTAAAGTTATTTTTTTGTAACAGGCAGTATACAGTAAAAACAGGGCCGGCCCGTGGCATAGGCCGTATAGGCAAATGCTAAGGGCGCCGTCCATCAGGGGGCGCCACGCCAGTGCCACAAATGTTGGAGAAAAAAAAAAGAAAAAAAAAGTTGGTACTATTATTTCTAAATACAAAAAATAATCCCACGTTAATTAAAATGCAAAGTAAAGCCTATTTAATAGAAATATTATTTGTTACAACATTACGCCCCCCCCCCCCCTCCCCCCGCACGGTGCGCCCCCTCCCTTCCCGTATCATGACTGTTTATGGACGTCACCGCATCAAAAAATCAACACATGATGTCAAAACGGCCAAAACTGTCAGGTGCCCAGGGAAGAAAAAAGAGAAAAGAAGAGGAGAAACGAGAAAAAGACAGAGGTAGCAGGGAGGTAACGTTAGCCTACATGAAATTATTTTTCTGTTACAGAATGTGATAGTAACCTGGCTTTTTAGCATTAAGCTAATGTTACATGATTCGGCAATTGCTAATCAATAAATAGCTAGTTCTGTTTTAACGTCGGGTTAATATTGTGGAGGGGGCTAAATTGTTATGGAAACAGGGACATTTGTATTAGATCTTTTAAGCAGGTGTTTTCTGTTTACATTGTTATTGCCTTCTGGTTAGCTAATGTTTGCCCTGCAGGTAATAGTCACTTTTCCACCCCTTTATATATTAGGTATAGTTGTAAGCCTACTTGTTAAAGTGCACATCATTAATGTTAATTAAGCAATATCACATGAGAGGGAATGCTGTTTTTTTAATTTGAGCACTGCTGTGATTCGGTTAAAGATAATCATAACAAAACATTCTCATATAATATGTTAATTTGCTTTCTTTAAGTAAAAAAAAAGGTCAAAGACAAAGCTATTCGGTTTCTTGTGAGTATATACACTTCACTGCCGATGTGGGTGGGGCGCCACCTAAAATCTTGCCTAGGGCGCCAGATTGGCTAGGGCCAGGCCTGAGTAAAAATAACAATTTGTGAATGAATTAGCCATCTTTTTTGTTTGTAAGCACTTGCCTAAAATATTTCAAGCTGCATTTAAAAGCAGATGGCTAAATTACAGCCACTTAATGTGTGTACGCTTTATAATCCGCTTAGTCGACTAATCATTAAGATAGTCCATGACTAGCCAACTATCAAAAAAAGTCGCTAGTTGCAGCCCTAGTGCTGAAGAACGCTGGTTAGTTGACCTATCTTGCAGTGTTTTTACTCAGCTGTATGTTTAATCTTGTATGAATTTAAATGTTTTTTTGGTTTTTACAAACTTTATTTTGACAGGAAAAGCTACCAGAAGCGGACAGACTCTTTTAAAGTTATTCATAGAGGAATACAAAGTACTTTTCAAATTTTCTTCATAGATGGAATTTTTACCTAGGTAAAAACATTTAATATACCAAAAATATTGTCTGATTACAAGAACATTTGAAAAGTATATGAATAAAACATAATGGACCTCTTTGAGCAGGAATACAAAGTATTCAACCAGATTTTAAAGGGGTGACTCACTGTGGACTAAAACCCTTTTAAGTGGGATTGAGATTTTTCAAGTTGGTTCATTTAAATATTTTTATAGTGTGACTGTTGGGCGAATCTGTTTCAATCAATCAATTTCCTTCATTTAACCAGGTAAAGACTCATTGAGATTAAAATCTCTTTTTCAAGAGCGACCTGACAAAGAGGGCGGCACAAACGAAGTCAGAATAATAATTACAAGAAGACAATACAACAAAACAACAGCAGTCATACCACAACAGGTCAAAAATAATTTAAAACGATTAAGTGATTATTCAATTTGAAAGCAAGTACATTTCCCAAGAGAACTGGTTTCTTGATCTTTTAAAAAGGACTGAAACTCCCCCAAAGTGATCAATTTATATTGAGCGGTATAGCTCGGTTGGTATCCTAGTCACTGCAGTTGTGTCCTTGGGCAAGACACTTTACCCACCTGCTCCCAGTGCCACCCACACTGGTTTAAATGTAACTTCGATATTGGGGTTCACTATGTAAAAGCGCTTTGAGTCACTAGAGAAAAAGCGCTATATAAATATAATTCACTTCAATTTTCACTTTTCACTGCTGGACTCTAGAAAGAGGTTCCGCAGCCTCCGTAGCAGAACCTCCAGGTTCTGTAACAGCTTCTTCCCTCAGGCCATAAGACTCTTACACTTAGACTTCTTTTTATTGTCATTCAAATGTGAACTTTACAGTACAGATAAGAACGACATTTTGTTGCCATTAGCTGGTTGCAGTGCAGGTTAAAAAAGCAATTAGGTGCAGATATAAATAAATAGATTACTATACAGATAAATATATTGCACTTTTGCATATGCATCCACATTTATGGATGTATGTTATATTGTCTTTTTTATTCCAGCGAGTTAATCCATTTTTGGGGGGAATTGAGGGGATTATTATGATGCGTTCAAGAGTCTTATGGCCTGAGGGAAGAAGCTGTTACAGAACCTGGAGGTTCTGCTACGGAGGCTGCGGAACCTCTTTCTAGAGTCCAGCAGTCAAAACAGTCCTTGGTGGGGGTGGGAGGAGTCTCTGCAGATTTTCTGAGCCCTGGTCAGGCAGCGGCTTTTTGCGATATCCTGGATAGGAGGAAGAGGAGTCCTGATGATCTTTTCCGCCGTCCTCACCACTCTCTGCGGACACTTCCAGTCTGAGGCACTGCAGGCTCCAGTCCAGACAGAGATGCTGTTGGTCAGTCTTGAACGCATCATAATAATCCCCTCAATTCCCCCACAAAAATGGATTAACTCGCTGGAATAAAAAAGACAATATAACATATATCCATAAACGTGGATGCATATACAAAACTGCAATATATTTATCTGTACAGTAATCTATTTATTTATATATGCACCTTATTGCTTTTTTATCCTGCACTACCATGAGCTAATGGCAACGAAATATCGTTCTTATCTGTACTGTAAAGTTCAAATTTGAATGACAATAAAATGAAGCCTAATTCTGGTAGCCTCAGTTTGCACATTTGAGTTGGCATTTGAATTTGGTAAGTAGAATTTACTTGTTTTGAATATTGATGGAAGTAATTTATTTATCACTTATGAGTGCAACTCTATTTATTTATTTTTTTTACACAAGCGCTTGTTTTGCTCTTCCATTTTCTTCATTTGACTTTTGCATTCTTTCATCTCCTCTGATGTGAACTCCACTGCCTTCTTCAAGCTAACAATCATGGCGGCTCTTTCTTTACATTCTTCAGCAAATTGGGTTAATTTGTCATTAACACCCTTTTAGAGCTTAAAATAGCTGTCAAATTATAAAAACGTTAACTCACTCACCTTCATACTTCGTCTTTTTCTCCGTTAGTGATTCTCTTTCATGTTCTCTTTTAGCGGACGTCGCCATCTTAGCATAGCAGTAGTCGTCCATCTTCTATCACGTCTTCAATCTTCACTTCAGATAACACTCCGTCGCTCTAAAGGAAAAATCAATATTTTGATGTGTTTGATGCTATATTCGATTCTACATGGCTATAAAACCGTAAATGTTCAACTCCTCCGCCATCTTGGTCTTTTCGGACTGCCACTGCTCGATCGGTTTGCGCATGCCCCAAAAGTCAGCGACTTCCCCGACATGGCGGCAGTTTATTTTTATTTTTTCAAAATAAAACCATTTTGACTATTGTTTTAAATAATCGGCAACTGCGCTGTAAAAATCAAAATAAATTTTTGACGGCAAGTGATCAAGCCAGAAAAATAGTATAAACCGCAGTAAGTATATATATATATATATATATATATATATATATATATATATATATATATATATATATATATATATATATATATATATATATATATATATATATATATATATATATAGATATATATATATATATAGATATATATATATATATAGATATATATATATATATCTATCTATCTATATATATCTATATATATCTATATATATATATATATATATATATATATATATATATATATATATATATATATATATATATATATATATATATATATATATATATATATATATATATATATATATATATATATATATATACTACCGTTCAAAGTTTTGGGGTCACCCAAACAATTTTGTGGAATAGCCTTCATTTCTAAGAACAGGAATAGACTGTCGAGTTTTAGATGAAAGTTCTCTTTTTCTGGCCATTTTGAGCGTTTAATTGACCCCACAAATGTGATGCTCCAGAAACTCAATCTGCTCAAAGGAAGGTCAGTTTTGTAGCTTCTGTAACGAGCTAAACTGTTTTCAGATGTGTGAACATGATTGCACAAGGGTTTTCTAATCATCAATTAGCCTTCTGAGCCAATGAGCAAACACATTGTACCATTAGAACACTGGAGTGATAGTTGCTGGAAATGGGCCTCTATACACCTATGTAGATATTGCACCAAAAACCAGACATTTGCAGCTAGAATAGTCATTTACCACATTAGCAATGTATAGAGTATATTTCTTTAAAGTTAAGACTAGTTTAAAGTTATCTTCATTTTTCACTTTTGAACGGTAGTGTATATATATAACTATAGGTATATATTTTCAACATGTATAGTCACTTTAGTAAACAAGCTTTACAAACTTAGTGCTTTTCTTTTTTTATTCTGTGTGAAAACCTAAGAGTGTAGATTCGGATCTCCCAAGTGCACAGGTGTCAAACTCAAGGCTCGAGAGCCAGATCTGGACACGAAAGCCTGGCAAAAATGTGTGTTAAAAAAATACTTCATTTTTTATTACTACCCATCCAGCCATCCCTCAATTCATCTTCTTCCTCTTATCCGAGGTGGGGTCGCGGGGGCAGCAGCCTAAGCAGGGAAGCCCAGACTTCCCTCTCCCCAGCCACTTCGTCCAGCTCCTCCCGAGGGATCCTGAGGCGTTCCCAGGCCAGCCGGGAGACATAGTCTTCCCAACGTGTCCTGGGTCTTCCCCGTGGCCTCCTACCGGTCGGACGTGCCCTAAACACCTCCCTAGAGAGGCGCTCGGGTGGCATCCTGACCGGATGCCCGAACCACCTCATCTGGTTCCTATCAATGAGGCTTTACTTTGAGCTCCTCCCGGATGACAGAGCTTCTCACCCTATCTTTAAGGGAGAGCCCCGCCACCTGGCGGAGGAAACTCATTTGGGCCGCTTGTACCCGTGATCTTGTCCTTTCGGTCATAACCCAAAGCTCTTGACCATAGGTGAGGATGGGAACATAGATCGACCGGTTAATTGAGAGCTTTGCCTTCCGGCTCAGCTCCTTCTTCACCACAACGGATCCATATAGAGTCCGCATTACTGAAGACACCGCACCGATCCGCCTGTCGATCTCACGATCCACTCTTCCCTCACTCGTGAACAAGACTCCGAGGTACTTGAACTCCTCCACTTGGGGCAAGATCTCCTCCCCAACCTGGAGATGGCACTCCACCCTAAATGCAAATAATTATTTCGATTTTGACAGGGAAAAAAAGCGTATCTTCTAAACGTTATCTAATCATGCCAAATGTTACATTATATTATAGTGTATTACAAAAATATGTTAGTAAAGATAAGTTTGTACATGAAAAAAATCTAATAATCTAGTGCATAAGCAATGGTGTAATAATATGAGGTACACATTTATATCAATGCTGTCAGTTATATATATTTTTTAATCAGATTAATTTGAATTTTGATTAATCACAGGTTATTGCCCGCATGCATAATTTTAATTCATTTAAAAAGTAGACCTCTGAAGGCAGCCATTACTGCGATGTGGCCCTCAATGAAAACAAGTTTGACACCCCTGCCCTAGTGTAAAAAAAAATAAAAAATTTTACAAAAATCTTTTTTTTTTAAATGTAATTATTTTGTTCCTTGTCGCATTTCACACATTCTCTGAAGGTTTCATTGACATATACTCAAAATGTTGGATATATGATGCTAACCAACATATAGGTCGTGAGTCATACCAAAGACTATAAAAATGGACCCGTTACCTCCCTGCTTGGCACTCAGCATCAAGGGTTGGAATTGGGGGTTAAATCACCAAAAATGATTCCTGAGCGCGGCCACCGCTGCTGCTCACTACTCCCCTCACCTCCAAGGGGGTGATCATGGGTGATGGGTCAAATGCAGAGGATAATTTCACCACACCTAGTGTGTGTGTGTGACAATCATTGGTACTTTAACTTGTTAACTTTAACGTACAAACCACATTGGTTAGCATCATGTGGCTGCCTTCAGAGGGCTGCTTTTTGAATTAATTAAAAATTATGCATGCAGGCAATAACCTGCAATTAATCAAAATTATATTATATATTTAAAAATATACTTTCTGCTTTACCCGCCGACCACTACGGGTGCCGCGGCGACAGGGCTGGAACCCGGAAAAGGTGAGTTGGTATTTCTGACAGCAACGGGGGAAAGACATTTGAAACACCAAGATCATAGGAAAAGTTATTTTTGACAGGAGGTCGAAAATCCAACAGTGCTTGGCGATCATACACCGGCAGAGACTGGAACTGTTTAGTGCAGTAGGAAAAAAATCAAGAAAAACTGAAACCAGACAGAGCGCCATCTTGGAAATAACAACAAAATGAAGGAAGTTTCTCCCTTGTGATCTGACGTTATTATACAAAATGTATGAAAACAAGCCAACTACCATACTATGAACATGTCGAAAAGAATATTCCAGTCAATTATTAGACAGAAAACAAAAACAATATGAGAGCAACATGGGGCATTCTCAATAGCATCATTCAAAATGGCACTAAGAGAGTTTACCCTCAACTTCTCTGACAGAAACATAAATAACGACAATATGAAGGAAGTAGTTGAAAGCTTCAAAAATTACTTTTTGAATATTGGACCAAAACCGGAGGAAAGGATTGCAGACACATTATCAATTGAGGACTTCAATGACACCATAGATAGAAATCCCAACAGTATGTTCGTCACGGGCGTGACGCAAGAGGAAAGCGTTCAAATCGTGAATCAAAGACCTCAACTGATTGTAATGGAATTTATACAGAATGTATTGAACAGATCTTACAACCATTAACGTATATTAGTAATCCATCATTTCAAACAGGAATTTTCCCAAACAAAATGAAAATAGGAAAGTTGTTCCTATTTATTAGACTGGAGACAAACACCAATTTACAAATGATACACCTGTTTCTTTACTTCCACAATTTTCTAAAATTGTTCAAAAACTGTTTAATAACAGATTGGATGGATGCCTACACAAATATAGAACACTTGCAGAGAACCAATACGGATACAGCGCTAATATTTCAACATCGATGGCTTTAACAGAGGAGATTACCAATGCAATAGATGGTAAAGAGTGTGTGTTTATGGATCCAAACGAAGCATTCCACACAATAAATCATAATATCTTAATCAACAAACTAGAACAGAGTGGCATCAGAGGGCTGGTCTTGAACCGGGTGAGAAGTGACTTAACCATTAGGAAGCAATACGTGAAGCTGGACGAACACACGTCCACAACGCTAACTATACCCTGTGGCGTACCCCAGGGATCAATACTGGGACCAAAATTGTTTAATCTCTATATAACCGACATTTCTAAAGTTACAAAAGACTTAAAGTTCATATTATTTGCAGATGATACAACTGTGTTTTGTTCAGAAGATAACTAATATAGTAGAGAATAAACTCGATTGCATCACAGAGTTTCTCAAACAAATCAGATGTTCAAACCAACATTTTACAAAGTGATGGCTGCAGACACGATCACTGTCCCATTGTATTCCACAAGATGATGAAAGTGATATTTTTAAGAGCCATTTTCTGTGAAGCTCTTTCGTTTTTTTCCTTAACTTATTAATATTATATGTCCATTTTTCTTCTTTGCGGTTTTATTCACACGATCATCCAGCAGATTGATTGTATTAAAACAAGTGAGAGGGGTTGTCAAGGCCTCATAGCTCAGTGGTTAGAGCACTGGTCTTGTAAACCAGGGGTCATGAGTTCAATTCTCACTGGGGCCTCTGTCTTTGCAGCACATGAAAAGTACCCTTTTGCAGTGAAATGTGCATGTGCCTCACAATTTGAAGGTCCTGGGTTCGATTCCCGGACTCAGTGTGTAGAGTTTGCATGTTCTCCCCGTGACTGAGTGGGTTCCCTCCGGGTACTCCGGCTTCCTCCCACCTCCAAAGGCATAGCAACCACAATAGAACACAAACTAATGTGATCTCTTGTCCTTTCTTTACGTTTAGTTCTCTCAAACACTACTAATATAGTAGAGAATAAACTCGATTGCATCACAGAGTTTCTCAAACAAATCAGATGCTCAAACCAACATTTTACAAAGTGATGGCTGCAGACACGATCACGATCCAATTGTATTCCACAAGATGATGAAAGTGATATTTTAGAGAGAGCCATTTCCTTTGACGCTCTTTCGTTTCTTTCCTGCCTTTTTTAATATCATATATCCGTTTTTCTTCTTTGCGGTTTTAATCGCACGATCCTCCAGCAGATTGATTGTATTAAAGCAAGTGAAAGTGAGTGTCAAGGCCTCATAGCTCAGTAGACAGAGCACTGGTCTTGTAAACCAGGGGTCGTGAGTTCAATTCTCACTGGGGCCTCTATCTTTGCAGCACATGAAAGGTGCTCTTTTGCAGCACGGTGAAACAGGGGTTAGTGCATGTGCCTCACAATACGAAGATCCTGGGTTCGATTCCCTGACTCAGCGTGCAGAGTTTGCATGTTCTACCCGTGACTGCGTGGGTTCCCTCCGGGTACTCCGGCTTCCTCCCACCTCCAAAGGCATAGCAACCACAATAGAACACAAACTAGTGCGATCTCTTGTCCTTTCTTTACGTTTAGTTCTCTCCAACACTACTAAAATAGTAGAGAATAAACTCGATTGCATCACAGTTTCTCAAACAAATCAGATGTTCAAACCAACATTTTACAAAGTGATTGCTGCAGACACAAGCATGGTCCAATTGTATTCCACAAGATGATGAAAGTGATATTTTTAAGAGCCATTTTCTTTAACGCTCTTTCGTTTCTTTCCTGCCTTTTTTAATATCATACATCCGTTTTTCTTCTTTGCGGTTTTATCCGCACGATCCTCCAGCAGCTTGATTGTGTTAAAACAAGTGTGAGTGGGTGTCAAGGCCTCATAGCTCAGTGGTTAGAGCACTGGTCTTGTAAACCAGGGGTCGTGAGTTCAATTCTCACTGGGGCCTCTATCTTTGCAGCACATGAAAGGTGCTCTTTTGCAGCACGGTGAAACAGGGGTTAGTGCATGTGCCTCACAATACGAAGATCCTGGGTTCGATTCCCGGACTCAGCGTGCAGAGTTTGCATGTTCTACCCGTGACTGCGTGGGTTCCCTCCGGGTACTCCAGCTTCCTTCCACCTCCAAAGGCATAGCAACCACAATAGAACACAAACTAGTGCGATCTCTTGTCCTTTCTTTACGTTTAGTTCTCTCCAACACTACTAAAATAGTAGAGAATAAACTGGATTGCATCACAGTTTCTCAAACAAATCAGATGTTCAAACCAACATTTTACAAAGTGATTGCTGCAGACACAAGCATGGTACGATTGAATTCCACAAGATGATGAAAGTGATATTTTTAAGAGTCATTTCCTTTGACGCTCTTTCGTTTTTTTCCTGACTTTTTTAATATTATATATTCATTTTTCTTCTTTGCGGTTTTATGCACACGATCCTCCAGCAGCTTGATTGTATTAAAACAAGTGTGAGTGGGTGTCAAGGCCTCATAGCTCAGTGGTTAGAGCACTGGTCTTGTAAACCAGGGGTCGTGAGTTCAATTCTCACTGCGGCCTCTGTCTGTACAGGACATGAAAGGTTCCTTTTTGCAGCAGAGTGGAACAGGGCATGTGCATGTGCCTCACAATACGAATGGCCTGGGTTCGATTCCCGGACTCAGTATGTAGTTTGCATGTTCTCCCTGTGACTGCGTGGGTTCCCTCCGGGTACTCTGGCTTCCTCCCACCTCCAAAGGCATAGCAACTACAATAGAACACAAATTAGTGCGATCTCTTGCCCTTTATTTACGTTTAGTTCTCTCCAACACTACTAAAATAGTAGAGAATAAACTCGATTGCATCAGAGTTTCTCAAACAAATCAGATGTTCAAACCAACATTTTACAAAGTGATTGCTGCAGACACAAGCATGGTCCGATTGTATTCCACAAGATGATGAAAGTGATATTTTTAAGAGTCATTTCCTTTGACGCTCTTTCGTTTTTTTCCTGACTTTTTAAATATTATATATTCGTTTTTCTTCTTTGCGGTTTTATGCACACGATCCTCCAGCAGCTTGATTGTATTAAAACAAGTGTGAGTGTGTGTCAAGGCCTCATAGCTCAGTGGTTAGAGCACTGGTCTAGTAAACCAGGGGTCGTGAGTTCAATTCTCACTGGGGCCTCTGTCTGTACAGCACATGAAAGGTTCCTTTTTGCAGCAGAGTGGAACAGGGCATGTGCATGTACCTCACAATACGAATGGCCTGGGTTCGATTCCCGGACTCAGTATGTAGTTTGCATGTTCTCCCTGTGACTGCGTGGGTTCCCTCCGGGTACTCTGGCTTCCTCCCACCTCCAAAGGCATAGCAACCACAATAGAACACAAACTAATGCAATCTCTTGTCCTTTCTTTACGTTTAGTTCTCTCAAACACTACTAATATAGTAGAGAATAAACTCGATTGCATCACAGAGTTTCTCAAACAAATCAGATGTTCAAACAAACATTTCACAAAGTGATTGCTGCAGACACGAGCACGGTCCGATTGTATTCCACAAGGTGCTGGAATTTATATTTTTAAGAGTAATTTCCTTTGACGCTCTTTCGTTTTTTTCCTGACTTTTTCAATATTATATATTCGTTTTTCTTCTTTGTGGTTTTATGCACACGATCGTCCAGCAGCTTGATTGTATTAAAACAAGTGTGAGTGGGTGTTAAGGCCTCATAGCTCAGTGGTTAGAGCACTGGTCTAGTAAACCAGGGGTCGTGTGTTCAATTCTCACTGGGGCCTCTGTCTCTGCAGCACATGAAAGGTGCTCTTTTGCAGCACGGTGTAACAGGGGTTGGTGCATGTACCTCACAATACAAAGGTCCTGGGTTCGATCCCCGGGCTCAGTGTGTAGAGTTTGCATGTTCTCCCCGTGACTGCATGGCTTCCTCCCACCTCCAAAGGCATAGCAACCACAATAGAACACAAACTAATGCAATCTCTTGTCCTTTCTTTACGTTTAGTTCTCTCTAACACTACTAATATAGTAGAGAATAAACTCGATTGCATCACAAAGTTTCTCAAACAAATCAGATGTTCAAACCAACATTTTACAAAGTGATGGCTGCAGACACGATCACGGTCTAATTGTATTCCACAAGATGATTAAAGTGATATTTTTAAGAGCCATTTCCTTTGACGCTCTTTCGTTTTCTCCTGACTTTATTAATATTATTTATCCATTTTTCTTCTTTGCGGTTTTATTCACATCATCGTCCAGCAGCTTGATTGTATGCACAAATAAAAACAGAAGAAATTAATAAATTAAAGAGATGGTTTGACAAAAACAGACAGTCTTTGAATCTCAGTAAGACTAAAATAATGCTATTTGGTAATGGTAGATTAGAGAGTCGAACACAAATACAAATAGACGGAGTAGACATTGAAAGACTAAAAGTAATCAAATTTTTGGGTATAATATTAGATGATAAAATGAACTGGAAATCTAATAAAAAATATACAACGTATGTGGCAAAAAGTACATCAATTATGAATATTGAAACATTAATACCTAAAAAACTTTATTAATTACACCAAAAAAAAATTCCAGCACAAAAGTAGCACAAATGATTGGGACAAGTTCGAGAAAATCTGGACAAGGTGGGGAGTGGGGGTGAGGGGCAAACTTCACAGAGGTATTTGAGGAGGTCCTGGGTTAAGGTGGAAGTCGCCACATATGAGCAACATACCACAAACTAAGCAGCTGATTGGTTATCTACCGTGTGTGTTCTTATGTGTTTTACTGCGTCTGACTTACGATGGAATCTTTTGCCGCAGACTGAACATGTTTTTTCTTTGGTGTGTTTTTTCATGTGTTCGATCAAATTGCACTTTACAGAAAAGCTTTTACAGCACACTGAACAGTTAAACGGTTTTTCTCCTGTGTGTGTTCTCATGTGTGGAATCAAATAGCTGTTTCGAGAAAAGCTTTTACCGCAAACAGAGCAAATAAATGGTTTTTGGCCAGTGTGTGTTCTTATGTGTTTGGTCAAATAACTCTTTATCGAAAAGCTTTTCCCACAAACAGAGCAATTAAATGTTTTTTCTCCTGTGTGTAATCTCATGTGTACAGTCAAAATGCTATTTTGAGAAAAGCTTTTACTACAAACTGAACATTTGAATGGTTTCTCTCCTGTGTGCGTTCTCATGTGTTGAGTGAAATTGTACTTTTTGGTAAAGCTTTTCGCACAAACTGAGCAGCTGAAATGTGTTTTACCGCTCTTCTTTTTAGAGCAATCAGAGTGTTTGTTGTCAGTGTGAGTCCTCATATCACCTTCACAGTCTGTATCGCTGCTCAAAGTCACTTCAACCTCATCTTCAGCCTCACTATCAGAAAGTGGAGTTAAGATGTTGTCTGCTTGTGGTTTCTCTTCATCATCTTCAGTCTTCACAGAGACAACAGTCAGTGGCAACTTGGTGAGATCAGCCTCCTGCGGTCCTAGAAGACACTCTCCCTCCTGAGTGACCCAGAGTTCCTCCTCTTCCTTCTTAATGCAGGGTGGTTGTGGAGTCTCCTGCTTCAAAGCGGAGCTCCCAGCCGGCAACGGAGTGGGAAGTTCTTCTGGATGACCAGTCAGCTGCTGGACGTCTATAACACACAAACAAACACACTTTAGCTTACACAATATCCATTAGATGTTTAAACATGTTCTACTATGTACTGTAAGTGTGAGCACTGTTGGCGTTAACACACTTTTTGTGTCTTATTACGCATTGAAATCAGAAAGGACGCGCATTTCCGGAAGTCTGCGCGTCCCCGGTACGCAGATTTTTTAATCGATTATCGCTTTCCGCCGGTGTTTTTTTTATTTTATATTTGCCGGGTCAAATTTCCGCCACTTTACCGCGAGGGGCTCTCAAAAGAAAGACTTCATGGTAAACACTAAGGTGAGTGTAAAGTCAACCTTTTTAACTTCATCCTGGTCCATGTCTCCAGTAAATGACTTGTTTCAATGTTTGTGAGTCCATGGAAACTTCACTTTTATCTTCCACTGGATCGACATCGTACGAGGATGGAGAAAGGCTAGCTGTTAGCTTCAAGCTAACCAGCACCCAACCAGACTCCTCCACCCAAAAAACATACTTTGCAGGTCAACAAACGGGGCAAATATGTGCCTTTTGAAGTGTTAATGTGGGAGGGGTGTTCAAAAAGAGTCTCTTGGAGAAGTGGCTGACAAGTTAGCAAGTGTTGCTAGCATCGCTGACAGTGACGTCATCCCCGTCATTGTTCACTGAAGCAGAGATGCTGATTGTGCGTTATGATAAACGTGCATGCGTCGCCAGGCTCTGCTTTTTATCGATAGACTTATCAGATTAAAATGTTTTATTATCTATAGCAGGGGTGTCAAAAGTGTGGCCTGGAAGCCAGTTAGAGTGTCCGCCCTGAGATCGGTAGGTTGGAGTTCAAATCCCAGCCGAGTCATACCAAAGACTATAAAAATGGGACCCATAACCTCCCTGCTTGGCACTCAGCAACACGGGTTGGAGTTGGGGGTTAAGTCACCAAAATGATTCCCGGGCGCGGCGCCGCTGCTGCCCACTGCTCCCCAAGGGGATGGGTCAAATGCAGAGGACAAATTTCACCACATCTAGTGTGTGTGTGACAATCATTGGTATCTTTAATCTTTAATTTGCGTCCCCGCAGCTAATGTTTTAAAGGCCCACAGCACATTCTAAAAATACCATTAAAATAATCAAAAACGTAACAAAAGTGGAATAAAAAAAAAAACCTTACAGGTGAAATTTAATTTAGAAAAAGTTGCAATGTTGACTAATAAAACGAAGCTGTTTTTTTTTTCTTTAAAACGGTCATTGCGCAAAACATAATATTGAATCAAAATCAATGCTTTTATGAATTATTGACCTATCCAAGGCTTTCAAATTAAATTTCCCACTTTGAAAAATATGTTTTGTGCAAGATTTTGAATATTTTGTGTGTCTGCCATAAAAAAAACATAGTTTTCTTTGAGGAAAAACGGCAGAAAACAAACTAAAAAACAACATAAACATTTATTTTTTTTAAACTTAGAATTGATGGATGGATGAGGAGCCAGATGAGGTGGTTCGGGCATCTGGTCAGGATGCCACCGGAAACGCCTCCCTAGGGAGGTGTCTAGGGCACGTCCGACCGGTAGGAGGCCACGGGGAAGACCCAGGACACGTTGGGAAGACTATGTCTCCCGGCTGGCCTGGGAACGCCTCGGGGTCCCCCAGGAGGAGCTGGACGAAGTGGCTGGGGAGAGGGAAGTCTGGGCTTATCTGCTTAGGCTGCTGCCCCCGCGACCCGACCTCGGATAAGCGGAAGAAGATGGATGGATCTAAAGTTGATGTAGACTCTAGAGCAGGGGTCGGCAACCCGCGGCTCCGGAGCCGCATGCGGCTCCTTGACCACTCTGATGCGGCTCAGCTACATACATGCCGACCCCCCGATTTTCCCAGGAGGTTTATGGATCTCAGTGTCTCTCCTAGATAACTCCCAGGGAAAAAATAATCATATTTACACTCTAATTACTAAATAAAGGGCGTGCCCTAATTGCACTGCAGTAATTGTCCTCTATAGCATTTACATACAGCATGCCAGTCCAGCCACATGTTGCATGTTGTTATTACTTGCACACACAGGAGACAGCAAAGCATACTTAGTCATCAGCCACACAGATTACACTGACGGTAGCCGTATCAAACAACTTTAACATTGTTACGTTACAAATATGCGCCACACTGTGAACCCACACCAAAAAAGAATGAAAAACACATTTCTGGAGAACATCCCACCGTAACACAACATAAACACAACACAACCATTACCCAGAATCCCATGCAGCCCTAACTCTTCCGGTCTACATTATACACCCCCGCTACCACCAAATCCCCCCACACATCAACCCCCCCCCCCTCTCCGTGCGTTGGTTGAGCGGAAGAGTTAGGGCTGCATGGGATTCTGGGTATTGGTACCGTCAGTGTAAGATGTGTGGCTGCTGAGCTAGTACGCCTTGCTGTCACTTACGTGAGCAAGCTGAAACTGCATTCTACATGTGGTCGAGCAGGTACACTTTTAGGGCAGGCTGTAGAGGGCGCCAAATGCAGTGTCATCACGCTCTGATATTCGGGAGTCTCCCGGGAAAAATGAGAGGGTTGGCAAGTATGACGCTATCAAGCGCCATTCATTCAAAACTCGCGGGCTGCACTAACATCAAATTTCCACATTAAAGTGCGTGCCGGTGCGTGTGTCGGAGACCCCTGGTTAACATAGCACAAAGCATTTAAGCTTTTTATGCGGTGTTTTTCATTTTAAAAATTTTTTTGTGGCTCCCATTACTTTCTTTAATTTGTGAAACTTGCCAAAATGGCTCTTTGAGTGGTAAAGGTTGCCGACCCCTGCTCTAGAGACTTAAGCGTTAAATAAAAAATGTATGTATGCCCTGGCACACCATTATCATCATTTTGTGACTGAAGCAAAAAAACTTTTTTCACTTTTATACTGAAATAAATACATCTACAACTTATTAAATACAAATATGTAAAAACTACCGGCAGCGGTAAAGTTTAGATCCATGAAGGAAAGAAGAAAGTGAATGAATGTTTATAACTAAATACATTTACATATGCATAAAAATGTGTTTTCTTTTGTATTATTTTTTTAAATGAATTAAGTAACGTTTATGACAACCTTTTTCCAAAACACAATATGAGGTATAACAGGATAATGCATGCATTTATCATTTGTTTTCAAAACGCTTAAAAATAAATGGCACCCCAAAAATTTACTGTGGGACCCCATTTTTATGACTTGATGGGGCCCCTGGGACCCCATCAAGTAAGATAAATGTGTGGCGCATTATGAAGCGTAAAAAAGGACAACGGAGACCCCGGACTTGTGAACAACTTAAGCTGTACATCAAGCAAGAATGGGAAAGAATTCCAACTGAAAATCTTAAAAAATGTGTCTCCTCAGTTCCCAAACATTTACTTGTTTAAAGGAAAGGCCATGTAACACAGTGGTAAAAATGCCCCTGTGCCAACTTTTTTGCAATGTGTTGCTGCCATTAAATTCTAAGTTAATGATTATTCGCAATTAAAATGTTTACTTTCTCAGTTCCAACATGAAATATCTTGTCTATTGTTAATTGAATACAAGTTGAAAAGGATTTGCAAATCATTGTATTCTGTTTTTATTTACGAATTACACTACGTGCCCAATTCACTAGTTTTGGGTTTTGTACAAAAAAGAAGTATGCATTAGCGATTTCTTCACTGTTGCAGAGGAAGACATTTTGCCTGCTATTTGAACCAAATATTCAGAAGGGAAAAACCATCACGCTCCAACATATCAAATCGTATCACTCCCCCTGAACCGCCATTGTAACCTATGCCAGAGAAGCCGCCCCAAAACCAGTCGCAAAGAAGAGTATTGTCCAACTTTTGCATTCTTTCATCTCCTCTGATGTGAACTCCACTGCCTTCTTCAAGCTAACAATCATGGCGGCTCTTTCTTTACATTCTTCAACAAAGCCGGCTAATTTCTCATCAACGCTCTTTTCAGGGTTTACGATAGCCTCCAAAATGACGTTGTTGGAACTCACTCACCTTTATCTTCTTCATCTTTCGTCTTTTTCTCCGTTAGTGATTCTCTTTCATGTTCTCTTTTAGCGGACGTCGCCATCTTAGCATAGCAGTAGTCGTCCATCTTCTATCACGTCTTCAATCTTCACTTCAGATAACACTCCATCGCTCCAAATTCAACTTCCGTTTCTTGGTGTTGGAAAAGTCGCATATTTGAGGTATTTCTTGCCATATTTTCCGTCATATTGTAAGTTTTAAACTTCTCCAGGAAGCCACAGCCGCCGAGTCCGCCATCGAAGTCGCTACCGGAAACACGGTCGGTTCTGCGCATGTGCAGTGGGACAGAGTCGTTGTTTTCCGTTCCATTTTTTTACGACAGTTTCAGCGAAGTCTGTGATATTTAAATGCGTTATTTATTTTAGTAATAAAATAAAACGCATATGTTATAGAAAAGATAGAAAACAAACTATGACAATTATGAGGAAAATAAAAATGATGTGTTAATATGTTAATCATCACTTTATTCCAGACACAAACATGGTTCATAGTACACTAAAACAATAAAGAAGTCAACAAAACAGCACCATAAAAACAATTTATTAGAGATGTCCGATAATATCGGCCGATAAATGCTTTAAAATGTAATATCAGAAATGATCGGTATCGTTTTTTTAAATTATCTGTATCGTTTTTTGTTTTTTTTTGTTTTTTTTATTAAATAAACATAAAAAACACAAGATACACTTACAATTAGTGCATCAACCCAAAAACCCTCCCTCCCCCATTCACACTCATTCACACAAAATGGTTGTTTCTTTCTGTTATCAATATTCTGGTTCCTACATTATATATCAATATATATCAATACAGTCTGCAAGGGATACAGTCCGTAAGCACACATATGATTGTGCGTGCTGCTGGTCCACTAATAGTACTAACCTTTGACAGTTAATTTTACTCATTTTCATGAATTACTAGTTTCTATGTAGCTGTTTTTATATTGTTTTACTTTCTTTTTTATTCAAGAAAATGTTTTTATTTATTTATCTTATTTTATTTTATTAATTTTTTAAAAAAAAGGACCTTATCTTCACCTTACCTGGTTGTCCAAATTAGGCATAATAATGTGTTAATTCCACGACTGTATATATCGGTTGATATCGGTATCGGTAATTAAAGAGTTGGACAATATCGGAATATCGGATATCAGCAAAAAGCCATTATCGGACATCCCTACAAATTATGATTAAATAAAACAAATATAAATAACAAATATTATATACCGGTAGGTTGATTGGCAACACTAAATTGGCCCTAGAGCAGTGGTTCTTAACCTGGGTTCGATGGAACCCTAGGGGTTCGGTGAGTCGGGCTCAGGGGTCCGGCGGAGGTCAAAACACACCCGACTCATCGTGTAAATAAAAACTTCTCCCTATCGGCGTATTACGGATACGGCAACAGCAGAAGTTACACTGATTTGCAGGTGTGTAATTTGTTGTGAGTGTATGCACTTGTGTTGGTTTTGTTGTTTGAACAAGGTGATGTTCATGCACGGTTCATTTTGTGCACCAGTAAAAAAACATGGTAACACTTTAGTATGGGGAACATATTCACCATTAATTAGTTGCTTATTAACATGCAAATTAGTAAAAATATTGGCTCTTAACTAGTCATTATTAAGTAATTATTAATGCCTTATTCGGCATGGCCTTATTATAACCCTAACCCTCTAACCCTGGCCCTAACCCTCTAACCCTAACCCTTTCTTTGATTGATTGATTGAAACTTTTATTAGTAGATTGCACAGTATAGTACATATTCCGTACAATTGACCACTAAATGGTAACACCCGAATACGTTTTTCAACTTGTTTAAGTAGGGGTCCCTAACCAAATAACTCTAAATTAAGTCTTTGTTACTTAGAATATGTTCCCCTAGTGTCCAAAAAACTCTAAATTAAGTCTTTGTTACTTAGAATATGTTCCCCATACTAAAGTGTTACCAAAAACATATAACTTTGTCTTGAATTTGAAAAAAAAAATTATTTTTATTTTTCACTAAAGAAGGGTTCGGTGAATGCGCATATGAAACTGGTGGGGTTCGGGACCTCCAACAAGGTTAAGAACTACTGCTCTAGAGTGTGAATGTGAGTGTGAATGTTGTCTGTCTATCTGTGTTGGCCCTGTGATGAGGTGGCGACTTGTCCAGGGTGTACCCCGCCTTCCGCCCGAATGCAGCTGAGATAGGCTCCAGCACCCCCTTGGATCCCAAAAGGGACAAGCGGTAGAAAATGGATGGATGGATGGATAATAAATTACAAGCAACTTAGAACAGGGTTGTTCAGAGTTACCATGAATTGATTAACGTGGACCCCGACTTAAACAAGTTGAAAAACTTATTCGGGTGTTACCATTTAGTGGTCAATTGTACGGAATATGCACTGTACTGTGCAATCTACTAATAAAAGTTTCAATCAATCATCAATCAATCAATCTATCAGTGTGATTCATTTTATTTGTAGTCTGCTACTATAACTGTGATGTGGCCCTCAATGAAAGAGTTGACATGCCTACTATAGCCTTATGTGTACTTTACGAAAAAAATAGTTGAAATGGGGCAGTATAGCTCGGTTGGTAGGGTTCCAGGTTCGATCCCCGCTTCCGCCATCCTAGTCACTGCCGTTGTGTCCTTGGGCAAGGACACTTTACCCACCTGCCCCCAGTGCCACCCACACTGGTTTAAATGTAACTTAGATATTGGGTTTCACTATATGTAAAAGCGCTTTGAGTCACTAGAGAAAAGCGCTATATAAATATAATTCACTTCACACTTCACAAATAAAGATTTTTCTGATTGATCAAATTTTTTGTTTTCATCGATTATTAATCCTGAAATTGAACTTTTACCATGACAGAATCAATGTATAAACAGAGATGTAACGATAACAGTGTTCATAATAAACTGCGGTAAAACCCTTGAAGGGTAGTTTTACCTTTTCAAATGAAAGTCATAAAACCGTAACTACCGCACTTCATTAAACTCATAGACTGGCAATACATGCTAATTATCTGGAGAAGCGAGCTAGTGCGCTGATGTATTTATCACATTAACATCTGTTCCCGTTATAAGCATCCTACCCCAATCTAAACGTATATAAACACATTACTGTCTGAGCAACAATCGAGCACATTGAACCTACAGGCTGTGCTCTCTGAGACCTGACTGATGAACATGAAGACTTTACAAAAAACGAATGTATTTCAATAAAATATTACAGAACACCATACACAAGACAAACACCACGTCTTTCAAAAGAACATTTTCAAAATGTGGTCATGGTAACGATGCGGGAAGCGGTGTTTGCAGCGGTACCCCAGAGATACAGAGAAGACAGCGGAACGTAAATAAAATCATCTTTAATTAACAAAAGAAGGTGAGTGCAGTTAGGGAGTGCACAAGACAGAACCTTTTTAGAAAATAACATACTCTCAGCCTGACACCAGAGATACAGAGAAGACAGCCACATGACAGAAGGTAAGTAAAATAGTATTTAATTAACAAAATAAGGTGAGTGCAGCTAGGGAGTGCACAAGACAAAACCTTTTTACTTCTGATATTTGTGAAAGAAGCAGTGAATTTACCATGAAGAGGTCCTGAGTTTGGGTGGAAGTCGCCACATTTGTGCAACATACCTCAAACTGAACAGCTGATTGGTTAATCTCCCGTGTGTGGTGGCAGGAGGACTCAAATGCAGAGTTGGCAGAACAGACACAGGTGGGTTTATTCCAGGACAGGTCAAAGGTCAGGCAGGGTTGAGTAACAGAAAGGCAAGAGTACGTACGAGAAACGCTAGGCCGTGACAAGGATGGCAACAAAGTCACGACTAGACTTAAAGACAGGGGAGTATATACAAGGCAGGTAATAAACACTGATTGGAACACCTGGGCAGGCATGACGGAAGCAGTGAATTTATTTTGAGAACCTGTTTCAACTTAGTCCGCCCACCTTGTCCAAATCTCCCCAAACTTGTCCCAGTCGTTTGTGCTGCTACGGTTTTCAAGTTATTGTTTTATTTTATTAACATGTAGTTAGCGTGATATCAATCATAATGAGACTCCAACCATGTCCCAATCTCCCCAAACGTGTCCCATTCGTTTGTGCTACAAACATTTTGGTCCAACTGTTATAGTTATTATAGAATTATGATTCATAAATAGTCCCCTATCCCCCATCTCAAAACCTCCCACAAAGTGCCAAACGTTTGTGCTCTCATTCCCCCCAAAAATGATAAAGTTCTGAAAGAGTTTTTGTCACTCTCTTTCTCACTCTCTATGGCTCCTACTTAACCCTACCTATTTATTTCTGTGACCTTTCTGCTTTTTGATCTGTTATTATAAAAAATGTTTAAAAACAAGCTAACTAGCAAACTATGTGTCAGGTTCAAACACTGATGACATCTATTAAACAGGACAAGAAGCAAAGAATCAAACAGAGACAGAATTACATTTGGCACAATTTGAGGAGAAACGTCCGGGCTGTACTCTTGTACGGTCTCCAGCACGCTCTGGCGAAAGATTGTATGCCTCCTCCTTTATTTGGACTTTCCCTGACCACATGGCAACAGCTGCTTCCAAAGGGACGTGGGTCGTAAACAGTGTTGCCTTTGGTTACAGAACAGTTCAAAAGAAAAGGTCGTAAACACTTCACAGAAAAGGTTGTAAAACAGTTCAAAGAAATGTTTGTAAAAGACTTCAAAAAGAGGTTCGTAAAAGAGTTCGAAAAAACGTGTCTGGAACTTGGGCAGATCCTGCCTTCTCTCCGCTTTGTAGTCCTTGGGTTAAAACAATATCTTTCTGTTGATTACAATACATGAAAGAAAACAGAACACCTTCATGTTGCTTCCCCCCCTACACAGTGGAGTTTTACAAGCCTTCTTCTTGGTAGGTTCAAAGACATGTTTTTGCTTTTCGCTGGGAACTCATTGAAACACAAAGTTTTTGTGATAACTTAGATACAATTATTCTAACACAATGAACATGTCGAAAATAATATTACAGTCAATTATTAGACAGAAAACAAAAACAATATGAGAGCAACCTGGGGCATCCTTAATAGTATAATTAAAAATGGCACTAGGAGAGTTTACCCTCGGAAACGTAAATAATGACGATATGAAGGAAGTAGTTGAAAGCTTCAATAATTACTTTTTGACTATTGGACCAAAACCGGAGGAAAGGATTGCAGACACATTATCAATTGAGGACTAAAATTATACCATAGATAGAAAACCCAACTCAATGTTCGTCACGCAAGAGGAAAGAGTTAAAATCGTGACTAATATGTCAATCGAAGACCTCAACTGATTGAAATGGAATTTATATAGAATCAAAAATGTATGGAACAGATCTCAGAACCATTAACGTAGATCAATAACCTGTCATTTCAAACAGGCAAATTCCCAAACAAAATGAAAATAGCAAAAAAAAATCCAGATTTATTAGACTGGAGACAAACACCAATTTACAAATTATACACCTGTTTCTTTACTTCCACAATTTTCTAAAATTGTTGAAAAACTGTTTAATAACAAATTGGATACATTTCACAGAGGTATTCAAGGAGGCCCTGGGTTTGGGTGGATGTCGCCACATATGAGCACCATACCACAAACTTAACAGCTGATTGGTTACTCTCCCTTGTGTGTTCTTACTCTGTCTGCATTATGTTGGATTTTTTTTTACTACAAACTGAACAACTTTAATGTTTTTCTCCGGTGTGTTTCCTCATATGTTGGTCAAACCATGCCTGGAAAAAAAGTGTCTACTACAGACTGAACAACTAAATGTTTTTTCTCTTGTGTGTGTGTTCTCATGTGTTCGGTCAAATTGCACTTCACAGAAAAGCTTTTACGGCACACTGAACAGTTAAATGGTTTTTCTCCTGTGTGTGTTCTCATGTGTGGAATCAAATAGCTGTTTCGAGAAAAGCTTTTACCACAAACTGAGCAAATAAATGGTTTTTGGCCAGTGTGTGTTCTCATGTGTTGAGTGACATTGCACATTGGGGTAAAGAGTTTGCCACAAACGAAACAACGAAATGTTTGATCTCCTGTGTGTGTTCTTCTTATGTGTTCAGTCAAATAGCTCTTTATCGAAAAGCTTTTCCCACAAACTGAGCAATTAAATTTGTTTTCTCCTGTGTGTGTTTTCATGTGTACAGTCAAAATGCTATTTTGAGAAAAGCTTTTACTACAAACCGAACACTGAAATGGTTTCTCTCCTGTGTGTGTTCTCATGTGTTGAGTGAAATTGTACTTTTTGGTAAAGCTTTTCGCACAAACTGAGCAGCTCAAATGCGTTTTACCTCTCTTCTTTTTAGAGCGTTTAGAGTGTTTGTTGTCAGTGTGAGTCCTCATATCACCTTCACAGTCTGTATCGCTGCTCAAAGTTACTTCAACCTCGTCTTCAGCCTCACTATCTGAAAGCGAAGTTAAGAGGTTGTCTGCATGGGGTTTCTCTTCATCATCTCCAGTCTTCACAGAGACAACAGTCAGTGGCAACTTGGTGAGATCAGCCTCCTCTCGTCCTAGAAGACACTCTCCCTCCTGAGTGATGCAGAGTTCCTCCTCTTCCTTTTTAATGAAGGGTGGTTGTGGAGTCTCCTGCTTCAAAGTGGAGCTCCCTCCTGACGGAATGGGAAGTTCTTCTGGTTGACCAGTCAGCTGCTGGATGTCTATAACACACAAACAAACACACTTTAGCTTACAAATAATCCATTAGATGTTTAAACACGTACTGGAGGAGCAAACTTCAGCACAACAGGAGGATGTTGGTGAATAGGTAGTGTATATCTCACATTCTGTATTGTGTTTTGGAAAAAAGTTAACATAAATGCTACTTAATTCATTTAAAAAATAATACAAAAGAAAACAAATTTGTATGCATATGTAAACGTATTCAGTTATAAACATTCATTAATTTTCTTCTTTCATACATGGATCTAAACTTCACCACTGCCTGTATTTTTCTATATTTTCATTTATTAAGTTGTAGGTGTATTTATTTTAGTATAAAAGTGTAAAAAGTTTTTTGCTTCGGTGATGAAATTATGATAATGGTGTGCCAGGGCATACGTGCATTTGACAATTTTAATTGATTATTCTCACCTGTATGTAGATCATCAGTCGTTTAAAAACCGCCACATCTGCACTTTCATGGCAAATAATGCCAACAAACTTAGAATTTGGCAAGTTAGTTTCAATGTCATTTAATAGCGTGGCACTCAATGCCTCTAGCGTTTCATCTCTGGCTTGGTGATGGCCGTAAGCTGTGTGTTCCCCTTTAAGAATGGCAGTATGTGGGGTGAGTGACGTGTTTAAGTGAGTGGGCAAGTTAGGAGAGGGAGCGCTAGCATGTTCAGGAGTGGTAATAGAATGGTGGATGTCCGCTCGGCTTTGTGGAAAACATAAATAAAGAGTTGTAACAAATCGATGGCCTCATCATTCCCTGGCGCTCCTCGACCACGGTCTGGGAGCTGACAAGCAGGAAAAGTGCAACATGATGTTTCTTGGTGCCTGGTGAGGCTGGATCTTTGAAAATCAGTGCACCAGGTGGTAAAGATGTTCTTTTTCTTAGCCCGTTTACATGGCGTGCAAAACATCTTTCCATCGTCATAAGTGAGCCATTTGCTGAAAAGTGGCTCCTGAAGCCACTTTTCATTGAAGCTTCGCTTCTTGGGTTTATTGCTTGCCATGATGAACACAATAACACGTAATGTAGTATTTGTGATCGGTATCATTTCGGCGAATCAAAGTTTAAGAAATTGTACCGGAAAGTGCTTTATTTTGAAGTCGACCAATAATTAATAATTAAGAATTTGACCCGGAAAATACAAACTTAAACAAAACACCACTGGAAAGCGATAATCGATTAAAAAACAACAACAAGCAAATCGGCCCTGTGATGAGGTGGCGACTTGTCCAGGGTGTACACCGCCTTCCGCCCGAATGCCCCCCCCCCCCCCCCCGCGACCCCGAAAGGGACAAGCGGTAGAAAATGCGTGGAAAACAAGCAAACAAAAACAAAATCTGCGTCCGGGGGACACACAGACTTCCGGAAATACGCGTCCTTTCTGATTTCAATGCGTAAAAAGACACAAAAAGTGCGTTAACGCCAGCACTGCTATGGGTACCTGCTGTTGTGCATTTGGGATCTGCATAAGTCCTGAAAAACTGAAGTCAAAGCGTGTTGCAGAGGAAGACATTTTGCCTGCTATTCACACAGAATGTTCAGAAGGGAAAAACCATCACGCTCCAACATATCAAATCGTATCACCCCTGAACCGCCATTGTAACCTACGCCAGAGAAGCCGCCCCAAAACCAGTCGCAGAGAAAGGTGCATGTGCACAATTTACATTTGAAAAATAATTGCTATTACTAAATTGATCAGTTATCGGTAGAAGCAGGTGTTTCAGCTTGTTCTGTCTTCCAATGACTATACAAACTGGAGTGTAGATGTGGCGGTTTTTAAACGACTGATGATATACATACAGGTGAGAATAATCAATTCAATTGGTCATATGTATGTATGCCCTGGCACACCGTTATCATTTCATGCCTGAAGCAAAAAACGTTTTACACTTTTATACTGAAATAAATACACCTATAACTTATTAAATGAACATACAGAAAAACTACCAGCAGCGGTAAAGTTTAGATCCATGAAGGAAAGAAGAAAGTGAATGAATGTTTATAACTGAATACATTTACATATGCATAAAACATTGTTTTCTTTTGTATTATTTAATGAATTAATTATGACAACCTTTTTCCAAAACACAATATAGAATGTGAGATACAACAGGATAATGCATACATTTATCATTTGTTTTTAAAACGCTTACAAAAAAGTGGGACCCCAAAAATGTACTGCAGGACTCAATTTTTATGACTTGATGGGGTCCCCGGGACCCCATTTTGAAAAAAATTCCTAGCGCCAACACTATACAACGCATATCGTTACTTAAACGGTGCAGTCATTGTCTTTATGTGTCATTGAATAAAGGCATACTGTTTGATCTGGTGAGTTATACAAATAAGAGCCAAAGCAAATATCCTTAGCACCCATGTAAAAAACTCAAAATCAAGGGGTTAGCTTCCTGTTGGATGGCATTTTTTGCATTTTACTACAAGAAACAAACAATGGATCAGTAAACTGATACATGGAGAAGGTTTAGGATAGTGGTTAGAGCAGGGGTCACCAACGCGGTGCCCGCGGGCACCAGGTAGCCCATAAGGACCAGATGAGTAGCCCGCTGGCCTGTTCTAAAAATAGCCCAAATAGCAGCACTTACCAGTGAGCTGCCTCTATTTTTTAAATTGTATTTATTTACTAGCGAGCTGGTCTCGCTTTGCCCGACATTTTTAATTCTAAGAGAGACAAAACTCAAATAGAATTTGAAAATCCAAGAAAATATTTTAAAGACTTGGTCTTCACTTGTTTAAATAAATTCATTAATTTTTTTTTTACTTTGCTTCTTATAACTTTCAGAAAGACAATTTTAGAGAAAAAATACAACCTTAAAAATGATTTTAGGATTTTTAAACACATATACCTTTTTACCTTTTAAATTCCTTCCTTTTCTTTCCTGACAATTTAAATCAATGTTCAAGTAAATGTATTTTTTTTAATCATAAAGAATAAAAAAAATACATTTTAATTTAATTCTTCATTTTAGCTTCTGTTTTTTCGACGAAGAATATTTGTGAAATATTTCTTCAAACTTATTATGATTAAAATTCAAAAAAATTACTCTGGCAAATCTAGAAAATCTGTAGAATCAAATTTAAATCTTATTTCAAAGTCTTTTGAATTTATATTAAAATTTTTGTTCTGGAAAATCTAGAAGAAATAATGATTTGTCTTTGTTAGAAATATAGCTTGGTCCAATGTGTTATATATTCTAACAAAGTGTAGATTGGATTTTAACCTATTTAATCAAAATTGTAAAATTATCTTAATCAGGAAAAATTACTAATGATTTTTAAGTTTTTCTCTTCTTTTTTTCGGTTGAATTTTGAATTTTAAAGAGTCGAAATTGAAGATAAACTATGTTTCAAAATTTAATTGTAATTTTTTTTCGTGTTTTCTCCTCTTTTAAACCGTTCAATTAAGTGTAAATATCATTAATTATTAATAATAACATAGAGTTAAAGGTAAATTGAGCAAATTGGCTATTTCTGGCAATTTATTTAAGTGTGTATCAAACTGGTAGCCCTTCGCATTAATCAGTACCCAAGAAGTAGCTCTTGGTTTCAAAAAGGTTGGTGACCCCTGGGTTAGAGTGTCCGCCCTGAGATTGGTAGGTTGTGAGTTCAAACCCCGGCCGAGTCATACCAAAGCCTGCTTGGCACTCAGCATGAAGGGTTGGAATTGGGGGTTAAATCACCAAAAATGATGCCCAGGCGTGCCCACCGCTGCTGTTCACTGCTCCCCTCACCTCCCAGGGGGTGATCAAGGGTGATGGGCCAAATGCAGGGAATATTTTCGCCACACCTAGTGTGTGTGTGTGACAATCGTTGGTACTTCAACTTTTTAACTTAATTTACAGGCAGCAGTAAAGTTTAGATCCATGAAGGAAAGAAGAAAGTGAATGAATGTTTATAACTGAATACATTTACATATGCATAAAAATGTGTTTTCTTTTGTGTTATTTTTTTAATGAATTCATTATGACAACCTTTTTCCAAAACACAATACAGAATGTGAGATATAACAGGACGGTGGGACAGGGGTTAGTGCATGTGCCTCACAATACGAAAGTCCTGAGTTAAGTTAAAGTACCAATGATTGTCACACACACACTAGGTGTGGTGAAATGTGTCCTCTGCATTTGACCCATCCCCTTGTTCACCCCCTGAGAGGTGAGGGGAGCAGTGGGCAGCAGCAGTGCCGCGCCCGGGAATCATTTTTAGTGATTTAACCCCCAATTCCAACCCTTGATGCTGAGTGCCAAGCAGGGAGGTAATGGGTCCCATTTTCATAGTCTTTGGTATGACTCTGCCAGGGTTTGAACTCACAACCTACCGATCTCAGGGCGGACACTCTAACCACTAGGCCACTGTGCAGTCCTGAGTTCTAACCTGGGCTCGGGATCTTTCTGTGTGGAGTTTGCATGTTCTCCCCGTGACTGCGTGGGTTCCCTCCGGGTACTCCGGCTTCCTCCCACCTCCAAAGACATGCACCTTGGAATAGGCCCCTCCCACCTCCAAAGACATGCACCTGGGGATAGGCTCCTCCCACCTCCAAAGACATGCACCTGGGGATAGGTTGATTGGCAACACTGAATGGTCCCTAGTGTGTGAATGTGAGTGTGAATGTTGTCTGTCTATCTGGGTTGGCCCTGTGATGAGGTGGCGACTTGTCCAGGGTGTACCCCGCCTTCCGCCCGATTGTAGCTGAGATAGGCTCCGGCACCTCCCGCGACCCCAAAAGGGACAAGCGGTAGAAAATGGATGGATATAACAGGATAATGCATACATTTATCATTTGTTTTTAAAACGGTGACAAAAAAGTGGGACCCCAAAAATTTACTGTGGGACCCCATTGTTATGACTTGATGGGGTCCCTGGGACCCCCATTTTGAAAATTCCTAGCGCTAACACTGTGACGTTTGTTATTGTTTCCCACAAAAGCACTTCAATTGATGTAGACAAAGTTTAGCCAGTGGACTTCGACTAAAAGCGTATTTAAATTGCGTTTTCACACAACTTTGTCTTACACTTCGCCAGCTAACTATCTCACCGAGTTGAGATCGCAGCCACATATTGTCCAACTTTTGCATTCTTCCATCTCCTCTGATGTGAACTCCACTGCCTTCTTCAAGCTAACAATCATGGCGGCTCTTTCTTTACATTCTTCAACAAGGACGGCTAACTTCTTTTAACGCTCTTTTCGGGGTTTACGATAGCCCCAAAAATTACGTTGTTGGAAACTTCAACTCACTCACATTCATCTGCAGTTTTCGTCTTTTTCTCCGTTAGTGATTGTCTTTCATGTTCTCTTTTAGCGGACGTCGCCGTCTTAGCATAGCAGTAGTCGTCCATCTTCTATCACGTCTTCAATCTTCACTTCAGATAACACTCCATCGCTCCAAATTCAACTTCCGTTTCTTGGTGTTAGAAAAATCAAGTATTTGAGGTATTTCTAGACATATTTTCTGTTATATTGTAAGTTTTGAACTTCTCCAGGAAGCCACAGCCGCCGAGTCCGCCATCGAAGTCGCTACCGGAAACACGGTCGGTTCTGCGCATGTGCAGTAGGGATGTGCGTATCAATCCTGTGGTATCGATATATCGATACTCACACGCTACTCATTTGGCATCACTTTTCTGAAAAAAGTATCGATATAAACCAAAAAACGGCGTGTGGGGGGTGCAAGCATCACTTTCAGATGTTTTTGATGACTTACTTAACTTCCTATGTGCTGGGACACCCCTGTACCTGGCAGAGTATAGAGCTGGCCCAGTCACGTGACAGGAGACAGCCAATGAGCGTCGTCAACGTGCAACACACACACAGCCTGCCGACAGCGATGCAGCCAGGCATATCCAGTGTTGTCCAATTGTTGACTTAAAACAGGCATTGTTGTTTTGTTTTTTTTAGTAATGTTTACTGAATATTTTTGTTTAAATGATTATCCTAAATTCAAATAATTTCCACACAGGGGAATTTACTGTTAGTTGAAAATTGCTTGAATATTTAAAACAAGGTAAGAAAGAGATACAATTTAGAGATTCTTCATCTTTGCATTACAGTTTAATTTTTTTCCAAGAAAATCTTGAATATATTAATATAGATTGAATGTGATTTTGGTTTTAATCTGTAACATGATTTCTTACATTTCGAAAACATTAGCCTATTTCATATTTCATTAATTGCTAATTATATAACAAACTTAAAAAAATAACTGCAGCTTCTTGCAATTCGGATTTGACTGTTAATTGGAAAGCCCTAATATTTAATTATTATTATATATAATATATCCATCCATCCATTTTCTACCGCTTATTCCCTTTGGGGTCGCGGGGGCCCTGGAGCCTATCTCAGCTACAATCGGGTGGAAGGCGGGGTACACCCTGGACAAGTCACCACCTCATCGCACTATATAATATATAGTTATTATTATATATAATATTTAATTTATTTTTCATATTTATGTTATTTATTTTAATTTTACTTTTATTATATATTGACCATAATAAATGTGGTATAAATGGTCTGTATTTGTCTTGTGATTTGTCTTAAATTATAACAATAGTAATAATATTTTTGACTGACAAAAAATTGCCAATAAGAAATTATTGGTATCGGTATCGATGAAAATGCAAGAAAAAGTATCGGTATCGTATCGAATCCTAAAAGTGTGGTATCGCCCATCCCTAATGTGCAGGGGCAATGTCGTTGTTTTCGTTCCATTTTTACGACAGTTTCAGCGAAGTCTGTAATGTTTAAATGCATTATTTATTTTACTAATAAAATAAAAAGCACATGTTATAGAAAAAGAAAAAAACATATGAAAATTATAAGAAAAAGAAAAATGGACATGGGCTAGATAAGAAAAATAATATGTTAATCATCACTTTATTCCAGACACAAACATGGTTCATAGTACACTAAAACAATAAGAAAAGACAACAAAACAGCACCATTAAAACAAATAATGATTAACCCTTGTGTAATGTTCATATTGTTGTTACTCAGCCAGCGTTTGTGGGTCTGATGGACCCATTGCATTTTGTGGATTTTAAAGGCCTACTGAAAGCCACTACTACCGACCACGCAGTCTGATAGTTTATATATCAATGATGAAATCGTAACATTGCAACACATGCCAATACGGCCGGGTTAACTTATAAAGTGCAATTTTAAATTTACCGGGGAACTTCCGGTTCAAAACGCCTTTGGAGGATGACGTATGCGCGTGACGTAGCCAGTTTAACAGAGGTATGGCTTCCCTATTGAAGCCAATACGAAATAGCTGTTTTCATTTCATAATTCCACAGTATTCTGGACATCTGTGTTGGTGAATCTGTTGCAATTTGTTCATTGCATTATGGAGAAAGAAGCTGAGCAAGCAAAGAAGAAAGTCGGTGCGAAGCGGAGTATTTTGCTAGGGAAGTCAGCAACACAACACAGTCGGTGTTTCATTGTTTACATTCCCGAAAGATGCAGTCAAGATCGAAGAACTCAGACAACAGAGACTCTTACCAGGAGGACTTTGACTTCGTTAACAGACGCAGACGCGATACCGTGAGTACGCTTCCAAACATTTGATCGCTTGCTATAACTAGCTCGAGCTAGTAGCTAGGAGCTAGCATAACAAACACCTAGGTGTTTTGTTATGCTTAATTTGTGGCATATTAAATATAAGCCTGGTTGTGTTGTGGCTAATAGAGTATATATATGTCTTGTGTTTATTTACTGTTGTAGTCATTCCCAGCTGAATATCAGGTCCCACCCGCGCGCTTCCAAACATTTGATTGCTTGCCTGTACGTGCGTGTCATGTACGTAACTTTGGTTAAATATATAAGCTTTATGAACCTTGGGTTAGGTGAACGGTTCTTTGGGCTGAGTGAGTGTGTAGTGCAGGTGTTTGAATTGTATTGGCGGGTTATATATACGGGATCCCGTCCATATTACCCGCTCGAGCTATAACTAGCTCGAGCTAGTAGCTAGGAGCTAGGAGCTAGCATAACAAACACCTAGGTGTTTTTATGTGGGATTAATTTGTGGCATATTAAATATAAGCCTGGTTGTGTTGTGGCTAATAGAGTATATATATGTCTTGTGTTTATTTACTGTTGTAGTCATTCCCAGCTGAATATCAGGTCACCCCCGGCTCTCACAGCATCTTCCCTATCTGAATAGCTTCAACTCCCCACTAGTCCTTCACTTGCACTTTACTCATCCACAAATCTTTCATCCTCGCTCAAATTAATGGGGAAATCGTCGCTTTCTCGGTCCGAATCTCTCTCACTTCATGCGGCCATCATTGTAAACAATAGGGAACTTTGCGTATATGTTCAACTGACTACGTCACGCTACTTCCGGTAGGGGCAAGCCTTTTTTTTATCAGATACCAAAAGTTGCGATCTTTATCGTCGTTGTTTTATACAAAATCCTTTCAGCAAAAATATGGCAATATCGCGAAATGATCAAGTATGACACATAGAATAGATCTGCTATCCCCGTTTAAATAAAAAAATAATAATTTCAGTAGGCCTTTAATGCCTCACAATCAAACACTTTTATGTTAAAATACTGAACAGATGTTCAGTATTTTAACATAAAAATGTTTGGGGGTGTGGGGGGGTCCAAAACAGTCACCAGAGTATGACAGTCACAAAAGAAAAATATCTTCAGTAGTTGCCATGAGGTAATAAAGCGAGATATTCAAACACAACTACTATACAGTAAAGGTAAATATTAGGGATGTCCGATAATGGCTTTTTGCCAATATCCGATATTCCGATATTGTCCAACTCTTTAATTACCGATACCGATATCAACCGATATATGCAGTCGTGGAATTAACACATTATTATGCCTAATTTGGACAACCAGGTATGGTGAAGATAAGGTACTTTTTAAAAAAATTAGTAAAATAAGATAAATAAATTAAAAACATTTTCTTGAATAAAAAAGAAAGTACAACAATATAAAAACAGTTACATAGAAACTAGTAATGAATGAAAATTAGTAAAATTAACTGTTAAAGGTTAGTACTATTAGTGGACCAGCAGCACGCACAATCATGTGTGCTTACGGACTGTATCCCTTGCAGACTGTATTGATATATATTGATATATAATGTAGGAACCAGAATATTAATAACAGAAAGAAACAACCCTTTTGTGTGAATGAGTGTAAATGGGGGAGGGAGGTTTTTTGGGTTGGTGCACTAATTGTAAGTGTATCTTGTGTTTTTTATGTTGATGTAATTTAAAAAAAAAAAAAAAAAACGATACCGATACCGATAATAAAAAACCGATACCGATAATTTCCGATATTACATTTTAACGCATATATCGGCCGATAATATCGGCAGGCCGATATTATCGGACATCTCTAGTAAATACGAAGATCCACACATGACGTGTCTACATACAACAGGAAGTGAACCCACCTGACGTCACATAAACCAAAATAATTCCATAAAATGGAAGACCATAAATATATTTTAACATTCAAAAACTAAAATATAGCTATATTGTATGTGTTTTTTTGTTGTTTTTTAATGTATAATAATTGGTTTAAAGACTTCAGTGTTGGCTTGAGGACTCGAGCATATTGTGGGCAAACAAGCGTATTCCTAGCAAGGAGCCAAATTAAAGTCACATACATGCGCTGTTCTCACCTGTGGAAATGGTTCCAATAGGGATTTTGGTAATTGTAAATGACTCAATTCGATTCTGATTCTTAGGGGAAATAAATATTCTGTATGATGCTTCGAAAAGCCTTCTGCCTTATGGAACTTGTCATTAAACCAGGGTTGAGTATAGCAAACTCTTGAGCGTCAGTCTTATTACTTCTCAGCCAGTCTTCATGATGGCCCTTCACATCCCCAAGAACATTCATTTCAGATTTTGGGTGGAGTTCTTGGATAGGGACAACCGAATTATCATCTGATGTTGGTCTGTAGACACAAAATATAAACACCAGGCGACCTGGAAGGTGTAGTTTCAGGCAGATCGATTCATGATGTTGGTGTTCAAAGTCAGGCATTCTAGAGGTGGTACATCATCACTGAAGAACACTACAATTCCTCCCCAGCTAGAATCATCATGCGTGTCTCGTCTGAAGAAGGAGTAACCAAGCACTACAAGCCTCATTTTACTATTCAGGAGCGTTTGAAATACTCAGAAGACATGAGGTCATGTAGAGATAAGATAATGCTTGAGATAATCCCACTTTGTATGAAGACTTCTGATATTTGTAAAAGAAGCAGTGAATTTACCTTGAAAAACTTGCCACATTTGAGCAACATTCCACAAACTGCAAAGCTGATTGGTTAATCTCCTGTGTGTGTTTTTAAATGTCTTATTGCGACTGCATTATGATGGAATCTTTTACTACAAACCGAACAAGTGAAAGGTTTTTCTCCAGTGTGTATCATTTTGTGTTGAGCCAAACCTTGTCTGGAAAAATAGCTTTTACCACAAACTGAACAATTAAATGGATTCTCTCCTGTGTGTGTTCTCATGTGTTGGGTCAAATAGCTGTTTCGAGAAAAGCTATTACCGCAAAATGAGCAACTGAATGGTTTTTGTCCAGTGTGCGTTATCATGTGTTGAGTTAAATGCCACTTTTTGGTAAAGCTTTTATCACAAACTGAGCATTTAAATGGTTTTTCTCCTGTGTGCGTTCTCGTGTGTTCAGTCAAACTGCTCTTTTGACAAAAGCTTTTGCCACAAACTGAACAATTAAATGGTTTTTCTCCTGTATGTGTTCTCAGGTGCTCAGTCAAACTGCTCTTTAGAGAGAAACTTTTACCACAAACTGAACAAATAAATGGTTTTTCTCCCTTGTGTGCTCTCATGTGTTGAGTCAAATTGCTCTTCCTAGTAAAACTTTTAGCACAAACTGAGCAGCTCAAACGTTTTTTGCCTGTCTTTTTTTTAGAGCATTCAGGGTGTTTGTTGTCAATGTGAGTCCTCATATCACCTTCACAGTCTGTATCGCTGCTCAAAGGTTTTTTAACCTCGTCTTCAGCCTCACTATCTGATAGTGGAGCTAAGAGGTTGTCTGGTTGTGGTTTCTCTTCATCATATTCAGTCTTCACAGAGAGAATACTCAGTGGAAACTTGGTGTAATCAGCTTCCTCTCGTCCTAGAAGACACTCTCCCTCCTGAGTGATGCAGAGTTCCTCCTCCTCCTTTTTAATGTGGGGTGGCTGCGACTGAGGGGGAAGTTCTTCTGGATGACCAATCAGCTGCTGAAGGTCTGTTGGACAAACAACACAAACACACTTTAGTTCAGACATGATTCATGAAATGTTTCTCCTTGGATATAAATACTTTTTCCAACAAATTAGAATACATCTTTAATTTCCTAACGTCAGAATGGATGGATGGATTTTAAAAACTATTATTACTGCATTTTTTTTAAGTCATGTTTTGGGACAATTGTCACGGAAAGACAACTTCCACACCTTTGCTTGGCAAAGTGTCGCTGTACTGCTAACTCGCTGGTGAGCAAACATTGTATCCGAGACCTTCGTATCTGGACTACAAATGGGCGATATAGCCTAAAATCTACATCGCCATATATATCGCAGCCTCCTGCGATAATGATATACATCCCAATATATGATTTGGCATATAAATGGCAATAGAACCATTTTAAAACATGTTATTATTATATTATTTGGTTCAAACTATTATGACTCTGCTTATTATTATACTGTTAGCATCTGCTTACTTTCTGTTATAGCATGTTTCCATCTACACTTCTGTTAAATTGTAATGATAATTTTTTCTTCTGTTGTTTGGATACTTTACATTATTTTAGGTTATACTGTAAATTTGGGTATGGATCCAATAGCAAGGCAGTATCGGTCATATCAATGCTGAATACTGATACTTCACATTCTCAACAGCATTGAACGATTCCATTTTTGATCACAATTATAATCAGACAAAAACACAGGATGGCAGTGTAACAATATTTATTAAATATTTAAATAATGACCTACTATTGGCTCTTATTTAAATCATTTGGTTTTGGCCCTTAAAGTCCATCCATCCATCCATCTTCTTCTGCTTTTCCGAGGTCGGGTCACGGGGGCAGCAGCCTAAGCAGGGAAGCCCAGACTTCCCTCTCCCCAGCCACTTCATCCAGCTCCTCCAGGTGGATCCCGAGGCGTTCCCAGGCCAGCCGAGAGACATAGTCTTCCCAACGTGCCCTGGGTCTTCCCCGTGGCCTCCTACCGGTCGGACATCCTGACCAGATGCCCGAACCACCTCATCTGGCTCCTCTCCATGTGGAGGAGCAGCGGCTTTACTTTGAGCTCCTCCCGGATGACAGAGCTTCTCACCCTATCTCTAAGGGAGAGCCCCGCCACCCGGCGGAGGAAACTAATTCGGCCGCTTGTACCCGTGATCTTGTCCTTTCGGTCATAACCCAAAGCTCATGACCATAGGTGAGGATGGGAACGTAGATCGACCGGTAAATGGAGAGCTTTGCCTTCCGGCTCAGCTCCTTCTTCACCACAACTGAACCATATAGCGTCCGCATTACTGAATACGCCGCACCGATCCGCCTGTCGATCTCACGATCCACTCTTCCCTCACTCGTGAACAAGACTCCGAGGTACTTGAACTCCTCCACTTGGGGCAAGAACTCCTCCCCAACCCGGAGATGGCACTCCACCCTTTTCCGGGCGAGAGCCATGGACTCGGACTTGGAGGTGCTGATTCCCATCCCAGTCGCTTCACACTCGGCTGCGAACTGATCCAGTGAGAGCTGAAGATCCTGGCCAGATGAAGCCATCAGGACCACATCATCTGCAAAAAGCAGAGACCTAATCCTGAAGCCACCAAACCGGATCCCCTCAACGCCTTGACTGCGCCTAGAAATTCTGTCCATAAAAGTTAGGAACAGAATGGATGACAAAGGGCAGCCTTGGCGGAGTCCAACCCTCACTGGAAACATGTCCGACTTACTGCCGGCAATGCAGACCGAACTCTGACACTGATCATACAGGGAGCGGACCGCCACAATCAGACAGTCCGATACCCCATACTCTCTGAGCACTCCCCACAGGACTTCCCGGGGTACACGGTCGAATGCCTTCTCCAAGTCCACAGCCCTTAAAGTCCAGGGACTTATTTCCTAAGTTTAAAACAATAACAAAAACAAATATATTTTCTGATAATAAATATATCAATCTAATAATTGTAGTATCAACTATGTACGGGTCTAATACTTAGCATCGTTAGTCGATTTTTGAATCGATCCAGGCATTTTCTTTACATTAGAGAGCACTAGCATGCTGTTAGCAGTTAGCATGGCTTATCTTATGGCAGGGGTGTCACACTCGTTTTCAATGGCAATTACGGCTGCCGTTAGAGGGTTGTCTTTAGCTGTAAA